>NC_060125.1:382344219-382647249 GCF_021461395.2 Schistocerca americana
CCTGTTCACGTGCATTTAAGGGGCGCTATGAGCTCGCCAGTCATTCAGTTGGGGAGTGAGGTGGAGTCTGTCAGCCTCGGCGACTCTAGTCAGTTGGTCAACCGTCTCAGTGTGGGGCAGTCTGTGCCTGTCTGTCGTCCGGAGTGCTAGTATGTGTTAGGCCGCCAGTCTGCTCGAGTTAGTTCAGGAAATGGGCATTGGCGGTTGGATCGATCGGTTGGTCGGTCGCGCACTGGGACACAAGATGACTTGTCCGTTTTGAGCGTCGGCGCATGTGATGTCGCCACGTCAGTCCAGTGGGCCGCGCCGTATAGCGAGGGGTAGTGGCTTCGCCGCCGACACGAGAGCAACAGGAGTCAACCCACGACATCGGTCTGGCCGGCGCGAGTTGCGACGCCGCGCCGTAAGACGGGAGATCGGCGCGCCTTCCTGCGTCCGTTGAAGCGGCTGCTAGCGGGCGGTTCGGGAGAGCGTTTTCGGGGTGCTGCACCAGGTCTTCGGCAGACATCGCGGTTTATTTAAAAATGGTTCAAATGGCTCTGAGCACTATGGGACTTAACTTCTAAGGTCATCAGTCCCATAGAACTTAGAAGTACTTAAACCTAACTAACCTAAGGACATCACACATATCCATGGCCGAGGCAGGATTCGAAGCTGCGACCGTAGCGGTCGCGCGGTTTCAGACTGTAGCGCCGGTTTATTAAAAGTTAAGTGATTCGTGATTTGTTGTTTCATTACTTGTTAAATTCTACTTGTGTTCTTGGTTCCCAGTTTGCTCATCTGTCTCTCGTCCGCATTTGTTAGGCAGTTGGTGTCTGTCTGTCGGTCTACCGCACATTAATAGCTGCCTCTGTCGTGTTTATCGGATTCGGTGCCAAGGAATTTGTTGCTTAAGGTGTAAAGGCCTAATTCCTGAAATATGTTTTTATCCTGCCTATCATCTTGCGAGGTGGTATATGTGTAATGTAGAGCACGTTGGTACATTTTATGTAAAACTGTATGTCATGGATTTTATTTAATGATCATTTTAGTACATAAAGTTGCCACCCTTCCACCGTAAGAGTTCCTTTAAAAACAAGTTGCACTTTCGGTGGCAAATAATTTTTAATGTGAGTGTTTTGTACCGTTTCCATCCCTCCTACAGGGTGCATAGTTTATGCGTTTGTGTGAGTTGTTAAATTTTTTAGTTTAAAGTAATCTAGTGTGTTGCAGATTTGCACCAGTGAAATATTTCAGAGGTTGTTGTGAGCGGGTCGTGACTACGGCTGTGTTAAAAGAGAGCGGCAAGGTTCTCAGTCCGAAAGCTCACACCATAAAAAAAATAAAAAAATAATAAAAATTGTTATTCCTGCCTCTGAATAAATTGTAACTTGACATTTACAGGGTGCTTTCTGATTATAATTTAAATCTGTTTTAAAAAAAGTTTTTAGGAATAAAATTTCCGTTTATTAAAATTTTTTTTTAATTTGTTTCATCAGTTACCAATTGGCAACTACTTCCACGCTCACATAGTGTGATTAAATGTGTTAATGCTCTTGATGAACCGCTAGTAATAAAGTAAATCACGGTTCAGAGTTATTCTGATGTTAGGTTACTGAAGCAGAAATACATTGGCTCCGACCAGTAGTGATAACGTGCGAGCATGCACGCCCTCCCAGTAAGGTGGCGTAGGACCGTCACATTGGACGAAGGTTAAAAAATGGGGAATAATATGGTGTACGGGAATCTCGAGTAAAACCAAGCTGCTTTTAGAAATAAAAGTTTTACGTTACTTATTGAACACCTCTGATATATCGCCTTTGTAAGTATAACATACTTTACACAGACACCGCTGCTATTTGCGCAATGTACATAACAGTAATAGTGTTTTCGTGAACATTGTTCAGAAATATTAATCCGTAAATTAAAATGTAGCGAACCGGGACTGCAAGGTCGAAGTAGTTCCGAGGCTTTCAGATCAGGTTGGCTCAGATTAGGGGAACATTTCTCTCTCCCTCTCTTTCTATTCAAGTCTCTCGTATCACTTTGTAAAGCGCCATATTTGTGGTTATTTATCCTAGGATTGAAGACAACTTCCTAAGTTGAAGCAACATGTTTGATGTTGCAATATTAGCACAAAAACACACGCTTTTACACATTTTTCAATGTAACAACATAAAACAGTTGTCAGGATAACTCACCTCGTCAACATCAAATAATGAAATCCTGCTAAACACAACAATATTGAATATCAACTCTCAGAAGCTTGAGTTATCCTAAACACGACAGTATTAAAGTTTAACTTGAAGTTTCTTTACAACATTGTTCCTACATTTACGTTATGATGTTGGTCAGTACTACGAAAATCGTCTGATTCCGGTTCAAAGTTTGGTACTATTTTTAGGATGGCAATCAAGTCTACGGTGGATGGTAAGTTATGTGATAAATTGAGCAAAAGATTACCCAAGGTCGCTCGATTTTACAGCGGACGCAAGCTGGTAAACCAACAAGTTTATGCCTCTGCACGCAGTATTTGCCTTAAGCTACAACGAGCTGTCGTCTGCTAGACCACTCTCTTCCGCTGAAATTCCTGTAAAACTAATTACACCTTTGCTGAATTTTTCAGCAGAAACTTTCCCTATGTTTCTCGTTATGCAAGAGAACATGTACTCATCCCTAGTCTTAGAATGTGGCGATATACACGGCCATGGTTGGAGCAGCATGCATATTATAATGCCCTCTCAGTTATCACAAGAACAATTAATTGGCTGGCTTGTTTCTCCACAGTCGGAGCTAAACGATGCTACAACTAACTTCTAGCTGGCTATCAGTCGCTGTGAATGCAGTATTCACACAAATTACTCCTCTGCATCGCACAGAGCGTTATGCACTCCATTCTGCACTTGACACCATTTCAGAGAAGAGTCCCCCTAAATTTCCACCTTCTCTTACTCATAGTCAAACTGTCTCCCCACCTGGGTTCTTTCGTTCTTCAGGCCACGGCTTTTTTTGACCAATAGGAGCGTTCATCTTATTTTGTGGAAACTCGCTGTACCAATCGGAAGGTCCCTACCATTAAACTACGTCGACACTCTGTCTCTTTTCTCCTTCCTAGCGCGTTTCTGCCAATCGGACATTTTGCGCCCGTTCCAGACGCCTAAATGCATGCATTGACTCTCTCACGTGTGTACCACTCGTTGGAAACGCCATCGAAAATGCGTCACAGGTCTTGTTTCGTATCCATTTGGAATTCCAAAACACAGTTTTCTAAAAGCTTTCTTTCCAGTCTTCCATCAGATGGGCCGTTAAACATTGCTGTCGATTGAGTGTCATCCGTTTTTGCTTTACATACTGATAAGCAGATTTGCTCGTTACTGCCAAATTAAGGCAGGTGTCATATTCACCTTCCCGTTGCGATGTATAAAGCTCTCACATAAGGTGCAAATCTGACCTTCATTTATTCCACCACTTTACAACATTTTGTGCTTTTTCCTTTCAATTTATAATGTATTTTTAATTTATTATTACTTCCACTGTAATTGCTGACAACAGTAATTGCCGTTTGTAATATGGAATACGTTCCGAAATCTATATCAAATGCTGTAAAATGAATGACCTGTTATAAAATGTAAGGCAACAGGTCTCTGAATGAGCAATAAATTAAATCAAATCAATGCCACCTTGAACCTCAGAGCAATGGATTACTTGTTCGACTGCAACTTTTACTTATTAACGTCACCTAGCGACGAGCTGGACAGGTTAAATACCACATCTAACATTTCCTCACTTCCCCACGCGGAACATATTTGCGTCAGAGACCGACCATATCCGCGAACATTCGTCCTCTTAATTTGATTCATTTATTTACATTTTTAAAGTTCTGTTTACTAAGTAATGAAGCAGTTATGAAGCGTCAGTTTGACTAAGGATTCCGGTATCTTCGGCTTGGTTGCTTAATAATTTATTAATTATTGATATGAGCAGAAATAACAAATAACACCGCCGATTCTACCACCTAGCGACGAGCTGGACAGGTTAAATACCACATCTAACATTTCCTCACTTCCCCACGCGGAACATATTTGCGTCAGAGACCGACCATATCCGCGAACATTCGTCCTCTTAATTTGATTCATTTATTTACATTTTTAAAGTTCTGTTTACTAAGTAATGAAGCAGTTATGAAGCGTCAGTTTGACTAAGGATTCCGGTATCTTCGGCTTGGTTGCTTAATAATTTATTAATTATTTATATGAGCAGAAATAACAAATAACACCGCCGATTCTACGGGGCTTTCTACTATTTGCTGTACCTCGAGGCCAATGTCTTCTGACGACTAACGCTTTACCACACTCCGTGTGAAGGTTTCTCGGCCATCTCTCATACTGGAGTGGGTAACATGCGAATCTGCCCTGACATGCACTGCTATAGCACTGAATGTACCTTTGTATTGAAATTAATGATCCCCACTGTGACATAAACGCCACAGTGGAGTATCTTACTTAAAACTTGCCAGAGACGATCTCGGCGTAATATCTCTGCAGTCGTTGTACAAATATGTTTTTGTTATTCAGTTCACATTAACGCTGCCCCATGAATTTCGCGAGAGAGCTTTTTCGAATCAGATAGCAATACGGTACTCTGTCACGTCGTAAACCGACACACATCTCAAAAAGCGCGGAGGGGAAAAGTTTGATTTATTTGAGTCAGAGACGCGGCGGCGTTCCTCCTGAGGCCGACTCGGTGTGTCGTGAATAATGCAGCAGTCAGGCGCGGAGATTTATCTGAGGCGGCCTATCAAGGCGGCGTCGCTCGCGGCGGAAAATTTAGAGCCAACTGGTGGACATATTGCGGGGACGTCTTCTGCGGGGCCGGTGTCTTCTTCGGTGGACGTCGCGGGGAAGCAAATTTGCAATTCAGGAGCAAGCGTCCTGAATATATATTACGCCGGCGCAGGCATGACACCTGGGAAAGTGGCGTGGCCTGGAGCTCCGGGGACCGACTGCTAACAGTCTGAAGCTGGAAAAGTCGCGACGCGACGGGACGGGTATGAGGTGGGAAGTGGAGTACGGCGTCCTACACCGACGGGCACGGTGGAGCACGTATTCGATGTGGCTCATTAGTATTTAGTTCAGATTACTGGATACCTTCTAAAATCCTCTTATCTTGGAAGTTTAAAAAAGAGGTGTCACATGTTCCTACCGGAGGGAGTATTGGGCGAAACTAAAAGATAAGCCCCTGAAATGTTATGTCCAGGAGGCAACACCTGTTTGAATATGGGCCAATCGTCTTCTCATTCTCATCAGTCCCTTGCATCTAAGCAGACACAATAGGCAGTGCTGCACGTTGTTACCGCCAATTCAGACATACCTTTCAACTCTTTTTTCGCCATGAATCTCGCACTCATTCATACACATCAGACTCCATCTGGTTTGAATCGCAAGCAATGGTGACACGCTTCTGTAACGTATACACACTATCTCTTGGACGAGAATGCACCGATGCCCCCATAGCCAGAAATCCAACAGACTGAATTCCAGTTAACATGGTGTCCATCCTACTGGACCTCCTTGACCAATCCATCACATATGAAACGTTACGGTGGCGTAAAGTCGCACGTTTCGTAGCAAATGGAGCGGTGCACAATTGGGCATAAACGTCAATAGCAATCTTTTACAATAGCGCTGGTAATTCATCACGCAGAAATAGGAGGTAGACAGCACCTTCCCCAACGAAAGCAACACGTAAAGCGGCACAGGTTCAAAATGCTCAAATGTGTATGAAATTTTGTGAGACTTAACTGCTAAGGTCATCAGTCCCTAAGCTTACACACTACTTAACCTAAATTCACACACACCCATGCCCAAGGGAGGACTCGAACCTCTGCCGGGACCAGCCGCACAGTTCATGACTGCAGCGCCTTAGACCGCTCGACGGCACAGGTAAAATGGCCCATAACAGGTAGTCGTTTTCTCTCGACTTTCCAGCTGCGTCAAGTCGTTTACAATCTACCAGCTTTCGGCGGAATACTCCTCGGCCATTTTCAAGTGGTGACTGTGTTTTGGTTGCTGCTGCCGTCAATATTTAGCCACGCTGCCTTCTGTGACGTCACTCGTACTCGCTCCAGCGCCATATAAGGTACTGTTTTCAAAGCGCGCCCGCTTCAGCCATCGCTCCAAGCCGAGCTTTGCTGTAGGCCGTCGTCTTTATGGAGGCTGTTGACACAAATTACTATCTCGATCGCTTCTTTCATTACGCCGTCGTGATAACTATTCGCCCATGAAATAACAGATGTCTCCTCGAATGCAACACGATCTCCGTTTTCTGGAACATGCTTTGCTCTCGCTGAGTTCTCAGATACCGACGAAACCATCTCTCGTGTTCTACGCAACGCTCTTGAGTAGTAAACACACTCTGTCTCACGTAGAACTATCCACGTCCATGCGGTACTTTATATAATCCATCGTCTATCACAGGCCTCATGAGTTGTCGAATTTTTGTTGGCGCGCTGAAGACCAAATCGATCTCATGGCTTTAGGAGCTGACTAATCTTTCTTGTTACTGAACTACACAACGGCAACAATGCAAATTTCTTCGAGTCTTCTTAGGGGTCCTTCTGCTGCTGTGTTTTTAGAAAGATGGCTTGCGAAATCTGGTTGTTGTTGAAGCGATTAGCCTTGAATACTTTTCATAAGTGGCTCAGTCCCTTCAGTGGGCAGTTAGTTCTGCTCCAGCAGTGACTGTGGTTGAACGTATTTACAATGTTACTTTAAATCCGTCTTGATTGCAAATTTTTTATTATTCATATGACCGGTTTCGGTTCATTCAGAACCATCTTCAGATCTGATATTTAAGTTACAGGAGTAACCCGTCCAATTCAGCAACTTTCACATGCTACATGTGACGTAGCATGTGAAAGTTGCTGAATTGGACGGGTTACTCCTGTAACTTAAATATCAGATCTGAAGATGGTTCTGAATGAACCGAAACCGGCCATATGAATAATAAAAAATTTGCAATCAAGACGGATTTAAAGTAACATTATAAAATCACTGATTGCTGTTATCCCATAAGACATTATGTCTGTTTTTGCGAACGTATTTACTCCTTCTTCCTTCATAGCGTTTCGAATATGCCAGTTATCTCTTGTTCTCATGTGCTCATTTGTGAGCGTACTTGAATCAAAGAGTCGTCCTTGTTTAGCTATTGGTGGAGTATTGTTTGGTAGCAGATTCATCCACTTTTTCCACGACCATGGCGTCAGGATGATTCCACTTAAAGATGCAATCAGTTTTGCATTTCCATCTGTAATGTGCAATCAAGTTCTTTGGCAGTTCATGATGAGTTAATTGAAACTTTTGGGATTACTTCAGATCAAGTTCACACCACGTGTTATGACACTGATTTTGACTTCTTTGTAAAATTCATGAATTCACTCCAAGTAGACAGGGTTTACTTAAGCGCAGAAATCATTTTTCTTTCTGCTATAAGGATGGCTCAATTAGTATTGTCCTGCTTGATAATATTGATGATGAATATACCAACATACAGGTTATTAACTTGCTGCTGGAAGCAGATGATCAGTACCTTAAGGCTGTGTTGCTTTAATCTGGTGATGTTAAGCGGGGAACACTGGTCAACACCATCCTCGATGCTATGTCGGTAAACAAACCCTCGATATGCACATTAAACATAACATCCCATCATGTCTCCAGATTTTTGGTTATCGGGTCCACGTTGCTTACAGCGATAAGGTGGAGACTTGCTTTGTACGTAATGTGCGTGGTCAACAACGTCTCATATGTCTTTGTTTTCAAAAATTGTTTGAACAGCAAAGGAAATTGGGGGTACCAGATCTCGTTCCATCTGGTACCAAATCTAGTTGCAATCCAAAGCCTGATTTCAGTTTATCCTCAGGTAAGTTTCATCCATTAAAACCGATAACGGATTCTGCGCCTTCTGCTCCCCAGGTCGATGTTCAGGTGTTGCAACAAAAGGGATGTCATACTCAGGATGTAGATGTTTCCAAGGTGGAATCCCCATGTTACCTGCTCCTGCGTCAAGAGTCTCTCTTGGAGATACAAACTGCACAGCAGCCTCCATTTCTCCTGTGGAGGTTATGCCCGCAGTTGATTCGGGCGTTCGTTCGATCCCTGTCATGGATCTTTTGGAGTCGCTTCAAGGATGAGATGTGTCTCATCCGTCGTCCTCACCTCCCCCCCTACGACTCCCCCCACTCCCCACCCCCGCAACACCGCGTGATATCACACTCGGGCAAAGAGTGGTGCCTACCTGTCACCGTGTCAAAGGCCATAGACGGCGCTTCGGTTACCCCAACTTTCGAGCTTCCACCGTTGACCCTCGTATAGCAGGAATCACCCCAGGTTGTTTTAGTCTTGGCTGCTGCTGGGCCTGTTGTCCCGTCCTTGTCTGTCATGCCGGATGATTACCCTGTGGAGCAGCTGGTCAAGAGTGGGAAGATTCAGATCTTGTTATTTGACCCCTCCATTTTTCCGGCTGCTGAGGCGATTCTGTCTCACGTGTTCAACCTGTGACTATTGTCTCCTGCAAGAAATCACGGCGTGAGGGTACTGCATGGCTTGGGTCATGTGTTCCTCCCTCGGACTCGTCTCTGAACTCGGTAATGGATTGATGGTCGGAATATGGAACAGTTGTATCCTTTTGGTTGTTTACCTAGGCGTACACCCTCATTTACTTAGACATATGCCCTCGTTAGGTTGATTGTCAATCAATATGAGTTACGTCTCGCAGCTCTCCGTCAGTTTATTTATGAACTGAAAGCCATTTTGACTATTTTTCGAGTGTGATTGTCTCAAGAAATATGTAAAGGTTTTTTAAATTACTGTTACCAGTCAAAAACTTCGTCAAGTATTGTATTATTTATTTATTTAGTGACATGTTTCGAGGTAAACCTCAGCTTTAGGCTAAATATCAATACAAAAACAACAAATAAGGCCATACAGATGTAACATAGTCTTTTCGTGAATGCTTTGGTCATCCTGTAGAAGAAGAGAAAACTTGGGTGATGTCATTTTGGAAGCTGGACTCATGTTTACACGAAAATGTTTTGTAACGTTCAGTCACTTTTTTCTTCTGGTGTGGCAATCTCGTAGTGATGCGCTGGGATGCCTCCATTTCCATGCCTCTCATGGTCACTGTTCACAAATTGTAATTGACATAGCAGTAACTTGTAAACACGATCACTAACAGTTCTGTAGTGCAGTGGACAAGATGGCAGTCCAAATACAGCTGGTTTCGATTTGATTATCGATTTGTCGATCTATGTGGTGTGAGATGTTTACCTGTCTCCTGCGCGTCTTGTTATCGTATTACAGATGTAGGTTGACGAAATACATTACAAATTGAGCACCTGTTATAATATTATTGAACACATCATGATATAAACTATTTATTGTATATATTTCCAAGTCATTTCTGAGGCTAGAGTCAAACGACTGTGTCACTTAACATAGCAGTCACTAAGGAAACACGATCACAAACAGATCTGTAGTGCAGTGCACAAGATTGTGGGTGAAATACGGCTGGTTTCGATTAGACTATCGATTTGTCGATCTATGTGGTGTCAGATGATTACATCTCTACTGCACCTACATGTCTTCTGCACCTACATCTGTAACATGATAACAAGACGTGCAGAAGACAGGTAAACATCTGACACCACATGGATCGACAAATCGATAGTCAAATCGAAACCAGCTGTATTTGGACCGCCATCTTGTCTACTTCACTAGAGAACTTTTTGTGATCGTGTGTCCACGTTACTGCCATGTTAGTGACAATTTGTGAACAATGACCAGGAGAGACACGGAAATGGAGGCACCCCAGCGCACTACTACGAGATTGCCACACCAGAAGAAAAAAGTGACTGACTGTTACAAAACATTTTCGTGTAAACATGAGTCCAGCTTCCAAAGTGACGTCACCCCTTACTAAGTTTTCTCTTCTTCCACAGGATGACCACAGCATTCACGAAAAGACTATGTAACGTCTGTGTAGAATTATTTTAAAGTTGTTTTTGTAATGCCATTTAGCTTCAAGATGAGGTTTACCTCGAAACATGTCGCTAAATAAATAAGTAATACAAAATTGACGAATTTTTTAACTGGTAGCCCCAATTAAAAAAAAATCCTTTACATAGTTTATTTATGACTCCAGTGCAGATATTACATTCTTGCAGGAAGTATTCTTTACAATCATTTCTCCCCTCGAATTTCAGACCTTTTTTAATATAGCGCCTAAATATTGAGTTCTGGGTTCTGGCCGCGGGAATGCTATTCGTTTTTTTTTTTTTTTTTTTTCTCTGGTTGTGCTTTATACACCGTCCGTCACGGTGAAATGACGGCGCGCTTGAAATTTTATAGAAAGGAACTCCCTTTTTTTTGCGTACAAATGATCGGAATCTTCTGGTGCGTACTGACTTCAGCTGCGTGTTGGATCACGTTGACAATTAGACTAATTTAAATTTTAGTCGTGGTCTCCATGAATTGGTTCGTACGATGGGTTTGAGGGATGTTTGGGAATATAACTTTCCGATGTGTGGAATTCATATTTAGAAGCAGACTTGAAAGGTTTTCCTCGGGCATGGATGTGTGTGATGTCCTTAGGTTAGTTAGGTTTAATTAGTCCTAAGTTTTAGGCGACTGATGACCTCAGAAGTTAAGTCGCGTAGTGTTCAGAGCCATTTGAACCATTTTTTTTTTGAAAGGTTTTATTTGAACGATGTTTTGTGTCACCAGATTGTTGCATTCGACGTAGTTCCTGATCCTCTTACTCATCACTGTGTTGTTGCAGCGACTATCAACCTTGCCTAAAAACCCATGAAATACTGTCGTCTTCAGTGCATGCTCAATGTTTGCCACCTCGATGATGGGAACGTTGATGTCATGACTGGTGCGGAGTGGGACTTTTGCCTCCGCATTCCATATCCTTATAGGGATATTGGTCAGAGTATGCAAAGGCACGAATCCGTAAGGCACTCGTACCGCGCTGCAAGTGCGAGAGACTTTCGGAACACGTTTGTGTTTTGTTGCACCGTTCTTCGTGAATTGTATGCCAGAGCAGGTGATATCCCTCTGAGGACCACTGACGTTCATCTGATCAAGGTTACGTTGCTGCTGACTGAGAATCAACAGACAGGGTGAGGGCGAAGTCAAGTCTAAGCCACGTTCTCTCGTTAACTAGGAACTAATATCCTTATGCCAACTGCTTCGACATAAAATTCGTCGTCATCGCTCTCTTATTACCTCCCACACCATACATGACGACCGTCAGTTGACTACTCAAGGTGAGGTGACTCAAGCTTTACATCACTTCTAAGCACAGAGGTATGCAGCGGATGACATTGTGGTCCTCCGCTCTATTGCTAGTTTTGCGACCCTCGGTCAAATGATTACGCCTGACCACAATGTTGAGTATCTAATGGATTTTCAGAAGGATGGAATGCTTAATTTTATTGGTAGTTCATCTTCTATATATGCCCTGGTCGGGCACCTTTCCGAAAGAATTTTATTTACATTTTTGGCATTTCACTTTAAACGAAATTTTGCTGGAGAGAGCTGCCTCTGCGAGCTCTAAGGTGCAAAAAATTGTTCTCGTTCCGAAACATCATGGCTATTTTAACAGCGGCTGATTTCCGTCCCCTCACGTTACTCAGTTTTTAATACAGAACTATTGGACGGTCTTCGAACGGCAGATTTTCCTTGTTGCTTAGTCATTTCATTGGTAAACACAATTTTACCTCCGCGGCTGTACGATTTTGACTCCGGTGGCAGAATATAGCGATGTGATTTCTGTGGCGAGTGTTACATCTATACATTGTGTTTTTGACTTCTTTGATTTTTTAAGGCAATTGACCGCGTTAGTCACACGTTCGTCTATCGCCTGTGGGAGATTGTCGGGTTTACCGCCCCTGCACGTGGCGTTCATTCGAACTTTTACAAAAACATTGCAGCGTCAGTAAAGTCCTTTTTGTATGTCTTTATTTTTTCCTGTCTCTTGAACAGCTGTTGCGGCAAATTGCTGATCGGCTGTCAGTTTTAAAGCTCTCAAGGGGAACCTCACAGTTAGGGCGTATGTCCTTTGTCAAAGTGAGGAAGTCCCCTGGTTAGAGTGATAAAAATGATGGTTTTTGTGGTACTCTAGGTGCGCGCTTAAATGAAAACTAATTCCAATTCCTCAAACTAGATTGCTTCGAGGACGCCGTCCTTTATTGGGCACGTTTTGTGGATGGGCCTATACCTTTGAGGGTTGTCGCTGATCGTTGCCCACTGATGATGGCGGCTTTGAATTGAAAATCTGTTAGTGATAAACTTCAGAGTGCTGCAGTGAAACGTGAATGACGCTCGCTTACCATTTTGCTGAAAGTACAGAGTGGCGATACCCATATTTTGTGTAACGCATATTATATCGCGCAGATCTTTCTCATTCCCAAAATGGTAGCGGAAAAATCGCAGCAACTATCTGGCTGATTTATATGGAAAGACAATACATTTAAACTACGTTACTAGGTTCTCACGAAGCCGGGCACGGAAGGAGGCTTGTCTCTTTTAGATATGACGCGCAGGGCGTCTCCATTGTCTGCACGACGGATGGTACTGAGCGTTACCCGTGAATTAGATACTTTCACGTCACGACTCCTCCCTCTCTTCCTTCGTCTGTTGACGTAGGTCGCACTGTTTTCAAATTACATCACGTTCGAGAATTTCACGTTGCGTTGAGCTGTGTGGGGAGCGACATCTTGATGCGGCAAATGGTTATGGCACAATTCCTGCTTGTCCGTGGGGACGGAATGATCTGCTCCAATCCCGATTAACTATTATCATACAGTGTTCGTTGGAAGTACAGAGGAGCGAGCGTAGACACCGCTGCTTGGAGCCAGGTTAGCTGTTGGGAACATCTGAAGCGTCAACGACGCAAGTTGGTTCAAATGGCTCTGAGCACTATGGGACTTAACAGCTGAGGTCATCACTCCCCTAGATCTTAGAACTACTTAAACCTAACTAACCTAAGGACATCACACTCATCCATGTCCGAGGCAGGTCGTGCGGTTCCAGACTGAAGCACCTAGAACCGCTCGGCCACTCCGGCCGGCACGACGCCAGTAAAACGTTATTAGAGTGCAGTTATTTATTAACAATGTTTACAAGTTATCGTTCTTCCACACCAGCCTCGACTGTTGCTAATTTAGCGGCATGTTGGCGTCTGTCCGACGTCCGTGGAGTAAATTCAGAGTTTGCGCGCCATGGAGGTGATGTCAGCGACCCTGACGGCGCGGCGGCTGCCGGCGATCGGGGCAGCGCTTGCCCAGTGCGAAGCGGTTCTCGCACGGGCTTCGGGGAGTACTCCGGCCCACTCCGAATTCTACAGTGACTCTTGCTGACCCATCCGCTGTGTACCTGGTGTCGGCAGCCATGTGGTCGGTTGATCTCCATCCTACCCCTTACAGGTTTCAGCACCTGAAGGAGCCTTGGTGTTGAACTGGAACGTGGACTCGAAGAGGATATTTACCCTGCCTCTGCGCTGAAGTCCGGTATTGGCAGCGTACTGCGGTATGGTGTTGTCAGAAGACAGTCAGTTTTTCCATCAGTAGAGGGTAGGCGGCGAGCAGAGTGAAGTTGATCCGCTAAAGGCTATCATACTGAATACATCTTCGGCTTATTCATAGAGTGTGATGGAGGATCTAGGACATAGATTCATTACAATATCGTAATCATGGAATCGAGTGATATTGCTGTGAATGCCATCGATCCCAAATATCGACTCATGACAAGAGCTGCAGAGCTGGTGTATTTAAAGGGAGCTAGCGTAAGGCTTTGAAGTAAGTTCGGTTTATAGTGACCGAATGTGTCCTCCTCATTCTGCCACGTTCATCTAATGAGCTGTTAACTACTTTTTCGATCCTTCGCTATGTGATATTATGAAATAAATACAGTTTCCTGCAACATGCCTCACCAGCTAGCAAATATGCTTGTCTCGCTTCCTTTGGCTTTCCGTCCTCTTTTCCGCTAAATGCTTACTCCTTAGTCGGCAGACAGTGTCGCCGACCTGATCCACTTGCGACATAATGACTCGCTTTCTGCTTCCGCATCTGTCTCTGGCATGACTTGAATTTGCCTGAGGTAATGTCAGTGAGTTTTAAAGTTATTTATCTAATTTATACCTCTTACTATTCCGCGCTGTAACGGAAGGTTGCATGGACCAACAACAATCTCCCGATTCACACGATGAAATTGGCTTCCTCTTGGTTGAGAGTCATTAATAGCTTACCACCTCTTAATGAATCGAATTGGAATCAAAAGTTATCTCAATGCTACACCGAATTACTATTACTGTTATCCACATACGTAGTTCAGTTTGTACCGCATTCTCAGAGCGCGAGTCCTACCCGCACTTGTGGAGTTATGTTTTTTAACATCTTCTACGAGTATTTATGTATAAAAATCACTGTATTAATGTATGTGTGTTTCACGTTTCATCCTAAACAACGACAGACATTTCAACCAAACTTGGTACACATATCGTTTACTATGTGTAATAAAGCACGCTGGGGGTAAGAAGCACCTACATCCCAGAAGGTTGGGGGTGGCTGTCATTAGAGGGTGACGCATAACTTTCACTGAGGAACAGCCGAAGCATTATGTGTATACAAATACTAAGGGACTAAGACATCTTACTATTGCTGAGGGTGGAGTTGGCAGTGATAAATGTTGAAGTATGAAGTTAAGAATGTAATAATCATAATCACAGTCCGCCCCCGGTAGCTGAGTGGTCAGCGTGACAAAATGTCAGTCCCAAGGGCCCGGGTTCGATTCCCGGATGGGGTGGAGATTTTCTCCACTCAGAAACTGGGTGATGTGTTGTCCTAATCAACATCATTTCATCCCCATCGAAGCGCAAGTCGCCGAAGTGGCGTCAAATCGAAAGACTTGCACCCGGCGAACGGTCTACCCGACGGGAGGCCCTAGTCACACGACATTTACATTTATTTTATCAGAATCACAGAAAACAAACGGAAAAAACAATAGTTCAGGTATACATGTCGACGTTGCAGCTAGAAGAGGAATGGCAAGATAAAGCGTTTTTTTCCCTTTTTGATGTCTTTTGTTCTGTATTGTTCGTTGTATTTGTTCGTGGCGGACATCCGAAGACACCCGTTGAGGTTCTTCGTAGACCCGTTCAATAATTTTTTTTTTTATTACAGAGGGTAGCTAACCCTCTGGCCGAACACGCTGAGCTACCGTGCCGGCTGTGTTAGTGGATACTGAACGAGTAATTCAGTACGTAAAAAGAGATGATAATCTAATAACCATGGGGGATAATAATGCGGTAGTGTCAGAAGCACCATAAGACAGCTTACCTGAGAATAAGAGAGAAAGAGACCAATGGAGCTCTGCAGTAATCTCTAGTTGGTAATAATGAATAAAACTGTTGAAAAATCGCAACAGTCAGTGTTGTATTTAGAGAAGATTCAAGTCGGGCTACAACACGGTCAAACAGAGACGGTTTGTAAGGTGTACCGAGAAGCAAATATAGACTCGGATCACAATTTCGTTGTGATGAGGAGTAGCTGGACCGATCAGCGTGGATAGAAATGGGACACTAAGGTTGTATACACTGCGATAACGAACACCACAACAGGTACTTCAGTTGATGAGGGACTAACCTTTAAAAAGGGCTGTCATATAAGCTGTACAGACAAAGATATGTGCAAGATAGGTAAGAGCGACAAAGCCTTTGGTAACAAAGGAGGAAGTAGGAAAACATTGTGCGAAAGACAGGAATACAGCACTGTAAGTTATTTAGGAACTAAAGTAACAGGAGGTACGGTGAAGACAAGGAGAAATGGCTTGCGGGAAGAGTTTGGAGATATCGTAAAGGAACTAGTTATGGGAAGGACTGATTTAGCAAACAGAAAAATCAAAACAATCTTCGGTGAAATTAAAAGCAAAAATACAAGGGCAGCATCGTTAGCTGTACAATAGGAATTACGCTCTTAAAGGAGAAGAGGATAGGTGGAAAGAGTACACTGAGCACGTTGAAGAACTCTACTAGGGGGAGGACTTGTCTGTAGACGTGACAGAGGAAGAAATAGGAGTCGTTATGGAAGACATAAGATATCGAGTATTAGAAACAATGTTTAACACATGCCTGGAGAACTTGCAATCAAATATAGCAGAAGGCGTGGAGCCATGGTACGTTTGCTAGTTACATGTAAAGTTGATGGGACAGATGTAAGGTATAAAGCTCGTATATTGCCTTTGTCAGCAAAAATTATATTTTGTTACATTTGGTACAGTGGTGACGACGTTACAATAAGATAATTCAATGTTTCTGTCTAGATCCACATTGTTCCAAAAATAAAAGCAGAGTAGTATTTGAGAGTCTAGCACGCAATTTGGTGAGGATGATTCGTATAATTAATGTCAATCGCCAAGAACCTCCTCCAAGATTATAACCTGTTAAGATAAGGAACGATTCTTTTCCGAAAAATCTTCACCTGATTTGGGCCGTTGTGAGAAATCATTGCCCACAGAATGCCCAGAATCGCAATAATCTTCGATAATGTCGTTATTGTGACGGCCTTGGTGATAGGTGTAGGTATCACGAACTGACGTTTGAAGAACACGTCTTTGGCGACCAGAAAAATCTTGTTTAAGAAAGGGCCTGTAAAACCAAGACTGAATTTTTACCAAGGCTAATTTTTACCATCGCGACTGGCCAAGATAAAAAACTCTGATGAGCGCCTTCCCGAGGGTGCGGGTTTTTCTACACCTCGCGCGGGCGAGATTTTCTACGTCTGCATCAATGCCTTGTCAGAAGACGTGCTGGCGCGCAAGCATCTTCATGTGGACGACTCACCAATGGCTTTGGTCGACTATCTTCAAGACTGATTGTCGTAGAGGGAATGTTACCGCCATTAAATGTTCACTGCCATCCGAGTGAAACAATAAACCGCCCAGTATATCGTAAGGCGACGGTTCAGTGAAAATAATGCCACAAGAGCTCTGGGCTGGTAAATTCAGGCATTTTTGTTGCCCACCACGATGTAAATAAGCTATGTTGCCCAAGAACGGATACAGTGCTATCACTACTGCTAACTGCGAATCTGTACCTGAGGAACTTTTCACAGGCTTAGCTATTTCATCCCGTAGCTGGAAACACGATACTGAATGGGTCTAGAACTCTGGATACAGTCCAACTGATAGCCAGGGCCCGCATCTCGTGGTCGTGCGGTAGCGTTCTCGCTTTCCACGCCCGGGTTCCCGGGCTCGATTCCCGGCGGGGTCAGGGATTTTCTCTGCCTCGTGATGGCTGGGTGTTGTGTGATGTCCTTAGGTTAGTTAGGTTTAAGTAGTTCTAAGTTCTAGGGGACTGATGACCATAGATGTTAAGTCCCATAGTCCTCAGAGCCATTTGAACCATTTTTTGATAGCCAGGAAAGCGCGTCGGGATTTATGTGCCAGTCGGTGGGTCTATATAAGGTCTCCGGGTCAGGATTGTGGATGGAAGGCACGACAGACTGGAAATTGAGGGCAGCCTTAAAACTGGTGCAAAGGCGAACCTAACCTGCTCTTTCGAATCACTGACACTGACATAGCCCATGCACTGGCTGAGAAAGGCTCCATACCCTCAACTTTTAATCTGTCCAATAATTTATTTTCTTCGATGCATGTGAGGCTGGGCTGGAAAAACGAGACGGCGCTGACGAAACACACTTGGGCCATGCTGTCGTTCCCAGCAGCTCGCTGGCACACAGAGAGTAGGTGTCTTCTTTTAGAACAATAGCCGCATTCTGCTCTCTTACACTGGTGATCCCACCAAGAGTGGGAGAGGAAGCATTCTGAGCAAGACAGAGAACTGTGACGTGGCTAGAGGCAATGTTTAATTCTGAAGACGAGGTGGGTGTCAGAGAGTTTCGAATGTCTTGTTAATCCTTGCATTTCGGTGAACAGAGTCTGCCACACTACAAGCTCCCACCGTTATTGCGAAGCTAAAGGCTTGTGTATACTTGCACCTGCAACGGTGGTTTGCCGTCATAAGAGTTGCGGCAGCACCAGAACAGCAATTTGGAAAATAACCGGTAGATGCCTTTGTGTACGACAGAGAGAGGGCTTGACAAAGCTAACTCATATTCAGATCAGGCATTTTGAGTGCTGCACATCTAACAACTGTCTGGGAAAAGCTTAATGATAACTTCACGAATTAGTGAAATGGTCTAAGACTATTTGTTTGCACAGCAGATCTGCGTACGCTGATATAAACGGTTTAAACCTTCTGAATCAACGAACCAAGCTCTGTGTGACTGGTTATGCAGATTGCGCCGCTGTAGGAATTCTGTCCAAGCCACTATCACGTGTATATTCTTAGCAACATAAACTGAAAAATTTGATTTCTGAAAATTTCAAAGTGCTTGTATCTGCTATTGGCTTCAACTTGCAAAACAAATAAATTATGTCAAACAATGATCAATACAAAGAAAAAGAGCGCTGCTGTTCTGGTGAAGTTAACTTAGAATTTACAGAATAAACTGCGGTTTCTGCAGCTTTTGTAATTGTGTTGTATGGTCTCAATGACACGACACATGTCCTATAGTCCTCATTGCCAACGTTGTCTCTGTGGAAAATTACGCTTTATTTGGTCTGTAACTCACAACGCAAGAAATCCTCACAGATGAAAGTCGACGCGTAAAATGTAAGTGATGTGTTGGTAAATGTGCCAACACCTTGTAGATAGAGGCGGCCTAAATGCACGCTATCTAACGCAGACGGGCGTGAATTCTGGAACAGGATAAGTAGTGAATTCTCATAAGAAAAGTATGCAGCTCCTCAAATACTTAACTTTATTCCATGTTGTGGTACATCGCTGTTGATAATACAAATAAGACTCTCTTCAGATACGGTTAATGGCGCCTTGCTAGGTCGTAGCCATGGACTTAGCTGAAGGCTATTCTAACAGTCTCTCGGCAAATGAGAGAAAGGCTTCGTCAGTGTAGTCGCTAGCAAAGTCGTCGTACAACTGGGGTGAGTGCTAGTCCGTATCTCGAGACCTGCCTTGTGGTGGCGCTCGGTCTGCGATCACACAGCGGCGACACGCGGGTCCGACATGTACTAAATGGACCGCGGCCGATTTAAGCTACCACCTAGCAAGTGTGGTGTCTGGCGGTGACACCACAGTAAGTCAGCCTAGTCGTCAACAGTGGAGAAATAAAGCAGTTCACAATCAAAGCTCACACGGAAGGTAATAGGCAGGAAATCAAATTTGTCTAGTAGAATAGTACCTCGGAAATCCAAGTCCGTAGACAGGCGTAGGATGATGTTATGTGGATAGTAGGCAATGGCTGACATACAGACAAAATTCCAGTAGCAAGTAACCTGGCGTTAGGCAACGCTTATGCTGCAACTTAGCTGCTGGCGCATCACTGTCGGTCGGTTGAAAACGTTACTTTCATTTGTGTGAAGTGAAGAGTGCCCTCGAAGCAATCAATCGCAGCTAAAGTGTCAGTCTGTGACGGTGATATGTAAGTAGCGAGGCTGCAGCGTAGAATGGCCTTAGAAGCGCCCGGGTTTGTATTGGACGGATGCTTGCGGTTTACTGTCGGATGTTCGGAGGTAACGCCCGCTAGTAGCAAACGCTTGATCTCCGAAGATGCTCGACAAAATTTCGAGAAAATATTCTTCTCTTAAAGTGTTCCCATCTAAGCTCACGAAACATTTCTGTGTTGAGCTGATCGAACTCGACTGGTTACAAATGTAGTAGCACATTCTGAATTGCTTCTGTACCTTCTTTTAATTCGACCTGTTGGTGTTTCCAAATACTCATGCTGAACTTCAGCATTGGTCAGATATGCATTTCACTCCCGGTCGCCATTACTAACGCACTACAATTTCTCACATCTCTTTCATCGAATCCAAGTCAATCATTCCTATTCTCTGACACTGACTTTTAAGTGCTCGTTCCATATCATGCGCTTTCGTAATTCTATGGCTAGACGCTCAACCGATGTGACGGAGTCTTGCAGCTTACTATTAACACTGTATTCTAACACATTTATCCAGGTTTAAATCAAGCGTCCTTTCACTGCGAGAAAGAAATTCTACGCAAGTGAGTCTCTGTTCTCTTATTAAGCGACGACACTCCTTTACATATCAGCGTCATCTGGAACATTACCACCTTATATACGTCAGGTCCCTTATCGATCCAGAGAATAAGAGAGTGGCTTTCATTTTTTCTTGGAGCACTTGTGATATTTCCTCCATATTTCATGAACGCTAACCGTCCAGGACAGGGTCTATTATTCGATGCGTCAATAGAAATGAAAACAACGAGGTTGTAGCGGGAGATGGATATCATCTTTCACTGTTCTCCCCAAAATATAATTAAGATAATCAAATTTTTGTTTGTGTCATGGCCTCAATAGTGGCAGACTTCGTAAACCAGGAGATATAGTACCTATGACGTCGCTAGAAGAGCCAAAACGAATTGTTGTAGTGCTTATTAAGGGTAATAATGTGCTGTAATCCTTTTCTGTGTAAACTGAAGGAAGAAGGGAAGAAAGGAAAGGAAACAGAAGGTATTAATGGTATCAACTTCAGAGGGGCTTTATGCGGTATCAGCGGCGACGATGAAAATGTGTACCGGACCGGCACTTGATCCCAGAATCTGCTGCTTTCTAGACAGTTGTGTCAACCACTACGCCACCTGGAACACAGTGTTTACTGCAAACGCGCAGACTATCTCGCCACACTCCCCAGCTAACGCACATACCCACCTAGCGCTGCCTCCCTGCAGTCTATGTCCTTCATGCTCGTTAATTTTAGATTCCCCCTGGAAGTCGAGCGAAAATGTGCATCCCCACTGAAGGTTGTGCATTCAGTTGACATCGAGGCGAGTCGATTACATGACTGGATGGTGTTTGTTCTTTCAAACATTTGCGAAAGAACAGAAACCATGCGAAATTCATCACTGTGAAAAATATTATGTAAAGTGAGAGTGGAAGGGTGGGAAAGAATAGGAATGGGAAGGAACTAATGATAACTGCTGCATTGGGGCTTCATGCGGAATCAGCGGTAATGAGTAAAAATGTTTGCCGGACGGGGATTCGAACCCGCTTCTCCAACATAATAGATGGTTGCGCAAACCACTGTGCCACCCGGAGCACTGTGTTTATCGCAAGTTCGCGGACTGTCTTGGCGCACTCCTCAGCCGATTCACACTCCCATCTAGCACCACCTACCGGCTGTCACCGTCAATGTCTTCTATGCTCACTAATTTTAGATTCCCACTGGAAGTCGAACGTAAATGTGTATCCCCACTGAAGGGTGTGAATTAATTACCCATCCAGGCGAATCGATTATATAAATTCGTGGTTGTTCTTTCGGACACGTCAAACAGAACAGATACCATGCATTGATATAATTCTTTGTCTGCATTCAACAAAGCATGCTGAGTCAGTGGCAACATTTCACTGTGTGTGACCTAGTGTTTAGGTGGTGCAGGCGCTCTCCAAGTTGCCGAATAAGTCTGAATGCCGAAAACCGCGATGGCAAACCGTCTCTCTATGAAACCACAAGAGAAGTGGATAGCGTGTTGATACAAGATCAGGGAATCACAATCGAGACGATAGTGAAAAAAAACGAAAACCAGTCGAGGATCAGAAAGTTCATTTTACACAGCAACAACCAGTGACAATTTGGTTTTTGTTTACTTTATTTAAAAAGCACCGTTAATGGCTTGCATTAACACACTAAAACACGTGGACATTGGTTTAAATATGAGTTGCCGTAAGACAAAAAAAAAAAAAAAAAAATAAAATAAAATAAAATTGAACATCCACGTAATTTGATAAAGGCATGTAAGCGACCTGAAGATCAACGGATCTATTCTACATTGGAAAAGGTGTTTTTTCAACAAAGTGAACCAAAACCTAATTCTGGCAGGTTGGACTATCAAAATTCTTCATCACATAGTAGTCATAGTTTTCAAATAATATCGTTAGCGGACATAATAGCATTAAAATGGTTCTAATGGCTCTGAGCACTGTGGGACTTAACATATGAGGTCATCAGTCCCCTAGAACTTAGGACAACTTAAACCTAACTAACCTAAGAACACCACACACATCCATGCCCGAGGCAGGATTCGAACCTGCGACGGTAGCGGTCGCGTGGCACAATACCATTACTGATGGATGTTTTCAACATCTCGAATGACAAAACACGGCAACAGTTGATGTCTGCTGTGTTAGAGAACTGCTAATACACATTCTGTAGGCCCACCGAAATGAGGCAGCATCGAAAATGTTGCTGCTGAATCAGGCCAGTCCAGATAACATGTCTTGATACCTGATCACCATGCACAGACGTTGATTATGTCAGTATCACCATGAGTTACAGGTGATAAGCAAGCGTTGGTAGCGTGGATGTATCAGTACCTAAAATAGGTGATGATAAGTGTTAGTTGGGACTGCTGTGGTGTGGTGCTCATAAGCGGCACACTGTCACTTCATGGTACTACTGGTGAGGTTAAAGGAAACCATCAAGTCGCAGTCTCGCAGGAAACTGTCCACGAAGAAGTTCATGCTTCACCTGAACGCCACGGTTCATTCTACACATCAATATCTACAAGTTGTTGTTGCCTTCAGTCTGAAGATGCAGCTCTCAATGCTACTCTGTCCTGCCCATGGCTCTTCATCTCCAAATACATACTGCAACTTACATCCTTGTCGATCAGCTTACTATATTTAATTATTTGTCTCCCTCTCTGATTGTTACCCTCGCACTTCCCTCCACAAATATACTGGTGATCCCTTGATGTCTCAGAATGTGTCCTATCAACCGATCCTTCTTCTGGTCAGGTTGTGCCACTGATTTCTTTTCTCCCTAAGTCTATTCAGTACCTCCTCATTAACTACGTGATCGACCAACGTAATCTTTAGTATTCTTCTGTAGCACCACATTTCAAAAGCTTATATTATATTCTTGTCTTATTTCACTTCCATAAGTAGCTACAATCCATACAAATACTCTCACAAAAGACTTCCTCACTCTACATTCGATGTTAACAGATGTCTCTTCTTGAGAAACGCTTTTCTTGCCATTACCAGTATACGTTTTACATCTGATCTACTCTGGTCATCATCACGTGATTGGTTGCACAAATAGCAAAACTCGTCTAGTACTTTTAGTGCCTCATTTCCTAATTCCCTCAGCATCACCTGATTTAATTTGACTACATTCCATTAACCCTGTTTGGCTTTTGTGGATGTTTATCTTGTATCTCCCTTTCAAGACACTGTCCGTTCCGTTCAACTGCTCATCTAAGTCCTTTTCTTTCTCTGAATTATAGTCCATCGGAAAAACTCAAACTTTTAGTCTTTTCTCTCTTAACTTCAATTCATAATCCAAATTATTGTTTGGTTTCCTTTACTGCTTGCTCAATATACTGATCGAATAACGTCGACTATAGACAACAACCACGTCTCAGTCCCTTCACACTCACTGCTTCCATTTCATACCGCTTGGCTCTTATAACTGACGCCTGTTGCTGCACAACTTGTAATAGCCTTTTCCTTCATATATTTTCCTCGTGCTACTTTCACAATTTTAAAGACCGCATTCCAGTAACATTGTCAAAAGCTTCCTCTAAGTCTATAAATGCTATAAACTTACATTTACCTTTCCTTAACCTATCATCTACACTCCTGGAAATTGAAATAAGAACACTGTGAATTCATTGTCCCAGGAAGGGGAAACTTTATTGACACATTCCTGGGGTCAGATACATCACATGATCACACTGACAGAACCACAGGCACATAGACACAGGCAACAGAGCATGCACAATGTCGGCACTAGTACAGTCTATATCCACCTTTCGCAGCAACGCAGGCTACTATTCTCCCATGGAGACGATCGTAGAGATGCTGGATGTAGTCCTGTGGAACGGCTTGCCATGCCATTTCCACCTGGCGCCTCAGTTGGACCAGCGTTCGTGCTGGACGTGCAGACCGCGTGAGACGACGCTTCATCCAGTCCCAAACATGCTCAATGGGGGACAGATCCGGAGATCTTGCTGGTCAGGGTAGTTGACTTACACCTTCTAGAGCACGTTGGGTGGCACGGGATACATGCGGACGTGCATTGTCCTGTTGGAACAGCAAGTTCCCTTGCCGGTCTAGGAATGGTAGAACGATGGGTTCGATGACGGTTTGGATGTACCGTGCACTATTCAGTGTCCCCTCGACGATCACCAGTGGTGTACGGCCAGTGTAGGAGATCGCTCCCCACACCATGATGCCGGGTGTTGGCCCTGTGTGCCTCGGTCGTATGCAGTCCTGATTGTGGCGCTCACCTGCACGGCGCCAAACACGCATACGACCATCATTGGCACCAAGGCTGAAGCGACTCTCATCGCTAAAGACGACACGTCTCCATTCGTCCCTCCATTCACGCCTGTCGCGACACCACTGGAGGCGGGCTGCACGATGTTGGGGCGTGAGCGGAAGACGGCCTAACGGTGTGCGGGACCGTAGCCCAGCTTTATGGAGACGGTTGCGAATTGTCCTCGCCGATACCCCAGGAGCAACAGTGTCCCTAATTTGCTGGGAAGTGGCGGTGCGGTCCCCTACGGCACTGCGTAGTATCCTACGGTCTTGGCGTGCATCCGTGCGTCGCTGCGGTCCGGTCCCAGGTCGACGGGGACGTGCACCTTCCGCCGACCACTGGCGACAACATCGATGTACTGTGGAGACCTCACGCCCCACGTGTTGAGCAATTCGGCGGTACGTCCACCCGGCCTCCCGCATGCCCCCTATATGCCCTCGCTCAAAGTCCGTCAACTGCACATACGGTTCACGTCCACGCTGTCGCGGCATGCTACCAGTGTTAAAGACTGCGATGGAGCTCCGGCACGGCAAACTGACTGACACTGACGGCGGCGGTGCACAAATGCTGCGCAGCTAGCGCCATTCCGCTGTGCCGTGCGTGTGATCATTGCTTGTACAGCCCTCTCGCAGTGTCCGGAGCAAGTATGGTGGGTCTGACACACCGGTGTCAATGCGTTCTTTTTTCCATTTCCAGGAGTGTATGACAACTCGTAGGGTCAGTACTGTTTCACATGTACCTACATTTCCCCATGATCCAAACTGATATCCTGAGAGGCTTCTACCAGTTTTTTCATTCATCTCTAAAGGATTCGTGTTAGTGTCTTGAATGTTGTTGTTCTGGTCTTCACTCCTGAGACTGGTTTGATGCAGCTCTCCACGCTACTCTATCCTGTGGAAGCTTCTTCATCTCCCAGTACCTACTGCAGCCTACATCCTTCTGAATCTGCTTAGTGTATTCATCTCTTGGACTCCCTCTATGATTTTTACCCTCCACCCTGCCCTCCAGTACTAAATTGGTATTCCCTTGATGCCTCAGAACATGTCCTACCAACCGATCCCTTCTTCTAGACAAGTTGTGCCACAAACTCCTCTTCTCCCCAATTCTATTCAATACCTCCTCATTAGTTATGTGATCTACCCATCTAATTTTCAGCATTCTTCTGTAGCACCACATTTCGAAAGCTTCTATTCTCTTCTTGTCTAAACTATGAATCGTCCATGTTTGACTTCCATACATGGCTACACTCCCAACGAATACTTTCAGAAACGACTTCCTGCCACTTAAATCAATACTCGATGTTAACATATTTCTCTTCTTCAGAAAAGCTTTCCTTGCCATTGCCAGTCTACACTTTATATCCCCGCTACTTCGAACATCATCAGTTATTCTGCTCCCCAAATAGCAAAACTAATCTAACTCCCTCAGCATCGCCCGACTTAATTCGACTACATTCCATTATCCTCGTTTTGCTTTTGTTGATGTTCATCTTATAACCTCCTTTCAAGACACTGTCCATTCCGTTCAACTGCTCTTCCAAGTCCTTTGCTGTATCTGACAGAATTACAATGTCATCGGCGAACCTCAAAGTTTTTATTTCTTCTCCATGGATTTTAATACCTACTCCGAACTTTTATTTTGTTTCCTTTACTGCTTGCTCAATATACAGATTGAATAGCATCGGGAAGAGGCTACAACCTTGTCTCACTCCCTTCCCAACCACTGCTCCCCTTTCATGTCCCTCGACTCTTATAACTGCCATCTCGTTTTTGTGTACAAATTGTAAATAGCCTTTCGCTCCCTGTATTTTACCCCTGCCACCTACAGAATTTGAAAGAGAGTATTCCAGTCAACATTGTCAAAAGCTTTCTCTAAATCTACAAATGCTAGAAACGTAGGTTTGCCTTTCCTTAATCTTTCATCTAAGATAAGTCGTAGGATCAGTATTGCCTCACGTGTTCCAACATTTCTACGGAATCCAAACTGATCTTCCACGAGGTCGGCTTCTACCAGTTTTTCCATTCGTCCGTAAGGAATTCGCGTTAGTATTTTGCATCTGTGACTTATTAAACTGATAGTTCGGTAATTTTCACATCTGTCAACACCTGCTTGCTTTGGGATTGGAATTATTATATTCTTCTTGAAGTCTGAGGGAATTTCGCCTGTCTCATACATCTTGCTCATGTTGTCTACTCCGGGGGCCTTGTTTCAACTTAGGTCTTTCTGTGCTCTGTCAAACTCTTCACGCAGTATCATATCTCCCATTTCATCTTCATCTACATTCTCTTCCATTTCCAGAATATTGTCCTCAAGAACATTGCCCCTGTATAGACCCTCCATATACTCCTTCCACCTTTCTGCTTTCCCTTCTTTGCTTAGAACTGGGTTTCCATCTGTGCACTTGATATTCATCCAAGTGGTTCTCTTTTCTCCAAAGGTCTCTTTAATTTTCCTGTAGACAGTATCTATCTTACCCCTCGTGAGATAAGCCTCTACATCTTTGCATTTGTCCTCTAGTCATCCCTGCTTATCTATTTTGCACCTCATTTTTAAGACGTTTGTATTCCTTTTTACTGCATTTTTGTATTTTCTCCTTTCATCAATTAAATTCAGTATCTCTTCTGTTACCCAAGGATTTCTACTAGCCCTCGTCTTTTTACCTACTTGATCCTCTGCTGCCTTCACTATTTCATCCCTCAAAGCTACCCATTCTTCTTGTACTGTATTTCTTTCCCCCATTCCTGTCAATTGTTCTCTTATGCTCTCCCTGAAACTCTGTACAACCTCTGGTTCTTTCAGTTTTGCAGGTCCCATCTCCTTAAATTCTCACCTTTTTGCAGTTTCTTCAGTTTTAATCTACAGTTCATAACCAACAGATTGTGGTCAGAGCCCACATCTGCCCCTGGAAATGTCTTACATTTGAAAACTTGGTTCCTAAATATCTGTCTTACCATTATATAATCTATCTGAAACCTTTTAGTATCTCCAGGGTTCTTCCATGTGTACAACCTCCTTCCATGATTCTTGAACCAAGTGTTAGCTATGATTAAGTTATGCTCTGTGCAAAATTCTAACAGACGGCTTCCTCTTTCTTTTCTTAGCCCCAGTCCATATTTACCTACTACGTTTCCTTCTCTCCCTTTTCCTACCGTCAAATTCCAGTCACCCATAATTACCAAATTTTCGTCTCCCTTCACTACCCGAATAATTTCTTTTATCTCATCATACATTTCATCAATTTCTTCATCATCTGCAGAGCTAGTTGGCATATAAACTTCTACTACTGTAGCAGGCGTGGGCGTCGTGTCTATCTTGGCCACAATAATGCGTTCACTATGCTGTTTATAGTAGCTTACCCGCACTCCTATTTTCCTATTCATTATTAAACCTACTCCTGCATTACCCCTATTTCATTTTGTATTTATAACCCTGTATTCACCTGACCAAAAGTCTTGTTCCTCTTGCCACCGAACTTCACTAATTCCCACTATATCTAACTTTAACCTATCCATTTCCCTTTTTTAATTTTCTAACCTACCTTCCCGATTAAGGGATCTGGCATTCCACGCTCCGATCCGTAGAACGCCAGTTTTCTTTCTCCTGATAACGACATCCTCTTGAGTAGTCCCCGCCCGGAGATCCGAATGGGGGACTATTTTACCTCCGGAATATTTTACCCAAGAGGACGCCATCATCATTTAATCATACAGTAAAGCTGCATGCCCTCGTGAAAAATTACGGCTGTAGTTTCCCCTTGCTTTCAGCCGTTCGCAGTACCACAACAGCAAGTCCATTTTGGGTAGTGTTACAAGGCCAAATCAGTCAATCATCCAGACTGTTGTCCCTGCAACTACTGAAAAGGCTGCTGCCCCTCTTGAGGAACCACATGTTTTTCTGGCCTCTCAACAGATACCCCTCCGTTGTGCTTGCACCTACGGTACGGCTATCTGTATCGCTGAGGCACGCAAGCCTCCCCACCAACGGCAAGGTCCATGGTTCATGGGGGGGAGTGTATTGAAACAAAGCCTTATTACGCTACTAGTCCGATAACGTTCACTCATGTCAGCACCCGCTTTCTTTGGAACTGGAATTATTATATTCTTATTGAAATCTGAGGGTACTTGCCTTTCAAATGTTCAAATGTGTGTGAATTCCGGAGGGACCAAACTACCGAGGACTTTGGTCCTTAGACTTACACAATACTTAAATTAACCTTAACTAACTTATGCTAAGAACAACACAGACCCCATGCCCGAGGGAGAACTCGAATATCTGAGCACTTGATATTCGCACAGCTGCAACTCTTTTCTTTAAAGACTTCTTCAATTTTTCAGTAGTCGGTATTTATGTTTCCCCTAGCGACGTATGCTTCTAGTCCCTTACACTTTTCCTTTAGCCACTCCTGCTTAACCATTTTGCACTTCCTTTCAACGATTTTTTATATTTTCGAGTTTCATCAGTTGAATACAGTATCTACTGTGTTTTCCAAGTATTTCTACTAGGACTTGTCTTGTTGCGCGTTTCAACTCCTTCTCTATTTCATCTCTCAAAGCTACCCGTTCCACTTCTACTGCCTTCCTTTTCCATGTTCTAGTCAATTGTTGCCTAATGCTCCCTATGAAACTCTCATCATCCCCTGTTTCCTTAAACTTATCCAGAAACTCAAATTTGAAGTACTGGATCCTCCTCCATATAGTCCCGATCTTGCCCCTTCTGTCACTTGTTTGGTCCACTTAAACAGTCATTAAGGGGCCTTTGATTTGCCTCTGACGAAGCAGTGGAAGAAGCGGTGCATTCCTGGCTCGCAGCTCAACCAAGAACCTTCTTTTATGAGGGCATCAGGAAGCTTGTACAACGATGGACCAAGTGCGTTGAAACGCAAGGAGACTATGTCGAAAACTGATGTTCTTGTAAGTTTCACATTGTATTACAATAAAATTTAGTAGCTACTTTGTGGATAATAATTGACTTACCCTCGTAATAACCAATAAATTGTGATCAGCGTCCACATCTGCCATTGGAAAAGTCTTACAGTTTCAGACGAGGTTCCGAATGCTCTGTCTTGCCATTATACAATCAATCAGAAACCTTCCGCTGTCTCCAGATCTTTTGCATGTACACAACCTTCTTTCATGATTCTTCAAATAAAGGTAAACGTTGGTTAAATTTTGCTTTGTACAAAATCCTCCCACAAGGCTTTCTTTTTCATTTCTTTGCCCCATTCCATATTGGCTTAGTACTTATCCTTCTCTTCCTTTTCGTACTATTGAATTCCAGTCCCCATCAAAATTAAATTCTCGTATCCATCGACTACCTAAATAACTTCCTTTATAAAAAGTTTCTAGCGACCCCATCCAGCAACGCAGTGAAACTACGGTACGCCACTAATGTCAAAGGCAACGTACTTAATTTTCTTTCTATTGATACTGTGGTGTCACCGCCAGACACCACACTTGCTAGGTGGTAGCCTTTAAATCGGCCGCGGTCCGTTAGTATACGTCGGACCCGCGTGTCGCCACTATCAGTGATTGCAGACCGAGCGCTGCCACTCGGCAGGTCTAGAGAGACTTCCTAGCACTCGCCTCAGTTGTACAGCCGACTTTGCTAGCGATGGTTCACTGACAAAATACGCTCTCATTTGCCGAGACGATAGTTAGCATAGCCTTGAGCTACGTCATTTGCTACGACCTAGCAAGGCGCCATTACCAGTTACTATTGATGCTGTAAAACATGTACCGTCAAGAGCGATGTTCACCATTTACTGATTAAAGTTAAGTATTCCAACAGCTACGTCGTTTTTTGCTAAAGTCTATCTTCCTTGTCCTGTTCCAGACCTCACGCCAGCCTGCGTGAGCTAAAAGGCGTGCCTTTCGGCTTCCTCTCATAGTGGGTTGGCTCTCTTGCCAATCCACAACAGATACTATACTGATCGAGAAATCAAGTGCACTGTGCAAGGTAGTCACGGTACTCTGCAGGCAGTGTTACATTCTTTGCCGCTGGAGGCGTAGAGGCGAGGAGGATTCAGTGGTCGCATACGTGCTCGTTTTCGCCCGCTTCTGCACTTGCCCACGTACGCGAGCGAGTACGGACGAAATTATGGTGTCCTCGCGCTGCACTCCAAGCGAGCATAAAATGAAGAAGTTTCTCAAAAGATGCGCGTAGTCTTTCTCGTCTGGTACAAGTGGCAGTGCGGAAGTGAATCAGAATAAAGAAAATAGACTTCATGACGGCAGTTATTTGAAGTATGGTTTAACAGCCTGAATAATAAACGCCAATGTGTCTTTTTCAGCATAATATTGTTAGGTTTGAGTACGGAACCATTAAAGCTTATGCGTCACTCTCAACTAAACATTTCAAGGAAGGTGATAACCGTTGGATTTCTTCGAAAGGAATCTGAAAAGACTGAAGTAGAAGCAAACTATTATGACTGATGTAATAAAATAGGAGTGTTACTTGCTAACTAAAAATAATATTATATTATTGATTATTTACTTGTTTTTCTGATTTAATAAATTTTTTGTATGAAGTTAGTCATCCCGTGTCAACGAGAAAGAGTTATCGACTAGGTAACTCTCTCCGAATAGGCCTCAGAAGACCCAACGGTACTGACCGACCGCCATGTCGTTCTCAGCCCTCAGTCGTCACTGAATGGCGGTGCGGAGAGGCACGTCGACAGCACACCTCACTCTCGGCCGTTATCAGTTTACGAGACACGAGTCGCTACTTCTCGATCAAGTAGTTTCTCAATTTGCCTCACAGGGGCTGAATATTCCCCACTTGCCAACAGCGTTCGGCAGGCGGGACAGTCACCCATCCTAGTTTATTATATGGTTACTGTTGTGGACTGGCAAGACAGCCAATCCACTAGGACGGGAGCCGAAAGGCACGCGTTTAAGCTCACGCAGGCTGGCGTGAGGTCTGGAACAGGTAAAGTAATTATACCAGCAAAAAAGGTACGTAGCTTCTGGAATACTTAACTTTAATCCGTAAATGGTGAACATCGCTCTTGACGGTACATGTTTTACAGCATCAATAGTAACTGATAATGGCGCCTTGCTAGGTCGTAGCAAATGACGTAGCTGAAGGCTATGCTAACTATCGTCACGGCAGATGAGAGCGTAATTTGTCAGTGAACCATCGCTAGCAAAGTCTGCTGTACAACTGGGGCGAGTGCTAGGAAGTCTCTCTAGACCTGCCGAGTGGCAGCGCTCGGTCTGCAATCACTGATAGTGGCGACACGCGGGTCCGACGTATACCAACGGACCGCGGCCGATTTAAAGGCTACCACCTAGCAAGTGTGGTGTCTGGCGGTGACTGCACAGTTACCGATTCGCTAAAGCAGGGAAGCCGTGCACAGATGCCGAGAATCTTGTTCTGCCAGCAACCCTGGATATAGTTAACATTATGTTAGCTAAGCGAAAGGCAAACAAGCTAAAAAGCATACTGCTTCCTGATGATACCACTGAACGTAGAATAAACGATATGGCCGGTGACATTCGAGAACAGTTTGTTTGATGAATCTACTAATGTCTCATATTTTGCGCAATTTATGGTATTTGTGCACTTTTAAACAGATGAACATTTTATTTTGCAAAGCAGTTCCTGCGAATGCTACCGGACAGTGTTTGTACGACATGCTTGTAGAAGGCACTCGCAACAACGAGACTGATTGGACAATTTGCATTGATGGTGCCACAACTAATACTGATTATAAAGGTGGGTTCCTTACAAAATTAAAATCAGTAATACCATGTGTTTCATGGACACTCTGCTTTCGTTGCCGATAAGCCCTGGTATCCACGATTTTACCTTCTGATTTGCTGTTTTTAAAGAGATGATCAAAGTTGTGAATTCTATTAAAGATAAGGAGTTGCGAATTCGACTGTTTAGAATCATATGTGAAGATACGGATTCGCTACATCAAAATCTCCTATACGACACCGAGGTCAGGTGGCTTTGCAAAGGAACGGTATTGACACGAGATCCGGAAGTAAAAGCTGAATTTTAATGTACTTAGAAGCTTCTGAATTTGTACATGAGAATTATTTTCGTGATACTGTTTCGTTATTAAAATTAACTTTTCTCGCTTATCTTTTTAACCACCTAAATATTTTAAACAAGAACCTCTAAGGGAAAGAACATAGTATTATGACGGCCAAAGACAAAATCAAAGGACTGCTCACAAAACTTCGATTGCGGTCAATTTCTTTAAAAAAAATGTTTGAGTCTTTCCCCTGCGTTCATAAGGTTCTCGAAGAAATCGCAATGTAGTGGTCGGTGATAATTTCTCAATTTATTGAATGATACAGAGCGTGCATAATTTGGAAGCAAAGCTATTAAATTACTTTCCAGAAGTGAACTCTGAAGCTGACAGTGGGCATACACAGATAAGTCCTTTTTTAAATATGTAATTACTATTGGCTGATCTCAGCTCTGGAATGATTAAAATGGGATTTAATTCGCAAAAGATTGATATCTTCTGGATGAAGAGAAAAGTTTTGAAATTATGAATGCCATTCGCCACTTCCTATCAATGCCAGTCAGCGCAATCTTGAATAGTGAACATAAAAGCTAAGAAGAGAAATATGCTTCAGTTAGCAAATAACTTGTTTACTAGTGTCTCAAGAATAGAACCACGATTCGACAAATTATTGATAGATATCCAGACACAGCCTTCTCATTGCATTTATTGTATTTTTATTGTCGTACAGGACCAACAGCCCTTATTAATTTTATCTAAGTGTCACCAGTGATATCGCTGGTGTCACGCTACAGATAAAAGCTGTTAAATACAATCTTCATAAACGTCAAGTATGATTTTAAATATTACAAATGAGATAAATTATTCACTAATCATCAAGTTTCGAAGTGCTGATAATGTGCTACTGTAGATAACCGCTGAATCGTACCATTAGTGTTACTGACTTCACACGTGACAGTACGGATAATGCTCCACGGGAATGATATGATAGTGAGGCTACAGAAAAAATGGAAGAATAAATAGCCTAATGTTTACATGAGTACTATTATTACAATGAAAAACCTGCGGTCAGATCTCACATAACGAGCACCTTCTATAAAGAGTGCTTCGCGTAACGAGCAGTACAATACGTAATTTTGCAAAACGTTGAAACATTTAACAAGGAATGTATCACATGACGAGTGTGTTCAGTGTCTTCACTTTTTAGTCGTCGCTAACCATTTCATGTCATTGGTGCAGAATACTGACACGAGTTCCTTACTGAAGAATGTAAAAACTGATAGAAGCCAACCTCGGGGAAGGTCAGTCTGGATTTCGGAGAAACGTAGGAAAACGCGAGGCAATACTGACGCTGTGACTTAGAAGATAGGTTGAGAAAAGAGAAACCTGGATATATAGCGTTTGTAGTTTTAGATAAAGCTTTTGAATATGTTGAATGGAATACTCTCCTTGAAATTCTGAAGGTAGCAGTGATAAAATACAGGGAGCGAAAGGCTATTTATAACTTATACAGAAACCAGACAGCAGTTGTAAGAGTCGAGGGGAACGAAAGGGAAGCAGTGGCTAAGAAGGGTGTGAGACTTGCAGACTGTCATCGATGTCATTAAATATCTACTTTCAATAAGCACTGATCGATATAAAAGAAAATTTTTAGTAAGAATTAAAGGTCAGAGAGAAGAAATAAAAACTCTCCGTTTGCCGATGGCACTGTGTTTCTGTCTGAGACAGCAAAGGACTTGGAAGAGCCGCCGAACAGAATGGACAGTGTCCTGAAAGGAAGATACAAGATGACAGTCAACAAAAGGAAGACAAGGATAATGGAATGTAGTCGAATGAAATCAGCTGATATTGAGTGATTAGCGTAGGAAACGAGGCATTTAATGTAGTAGATGAGTTTTGCTATTTGGGCAGCAATATAACTGATAATGGCCGAAATAGAGGCGATATAAAATGTAGACCGCCAAAGGCAAGAAAAGTATTTTTGAAGGAGAGAAATGTATTAACGTCGAATACATATTTGAGTTTAGGAAGCCATTTCTGAAGGTATCAGTCTGGCGTGCAGCTATGTATGGAAGAGAAACGTGGTTGATAAACTGTTATGGCAAGAAGAGTATAGAAGCTTTCGAAATACGGTGCTGCATAATAATGTTGAAGACTATATGAGTCGATCAAATTACTAATGAGGAGGTACTGAGTTGAGATGGGGAGACAAGAAATTTGCGGCACGACTTGGCCAGAAGAAGGGGCCGATTGATAGAACATATTATGAGACATCAAGGGATCACATATTTAGTATTCGGCCCAAGTGTGGGGAGGGGGGTGGGAATCAGTTAGCGGCTTGAAAATTATGTAGGTTGTAGAAGTTATTTGGAGATGAAGAGGCTCGCACAGGATACAGCAGCATGGAGAGCTGCATCAAACCAGTCTTCGGACTGAAAACCACAACAGCAACCACGTCTGATCATAGTATGAAGGCTTTCACGACCGGATGACATATCTTCTGGTAAACCTTCCGGGATGTAAGGTCGTGGTCCATGAAACTCTTCAGCTCCTAACGTTTCGTCCAGAGCTGCGCTGGACATCTTCAGAGGGGTGTTTCTCCTCCGGTGAGTCTTGCCTCTGAAGATGTCCAGCGCAGCTCTGGACGAAACGTTAGGAGCTGAAGAGTTTCATGGACCACGACCTTACATCCCGGAAGGTTTACCAGAGGATATAACAACGTCTGACTTAGGCAGACCTCTTCAGCTGCTATAGTTCGGCAGTAAGCACTCTCTGTTCTCTGACCTTCCTCTTTGTACAGCAGAAGCTCCGACAAATGACAAAGCCACCGACAGCGCAGTATTCAGCTGTACTGTTAGCGACGATCCTTACGTAGCAATTGTCTCCGGTACCTCTGCCTCGGTCTCCTCGACTATGTTGCTAATTCTCTGTGAACACGTTGCAAACTCTCCTACTTCAAAAACTCATGTTAATTCGTGGCCTGTAAATATTCATTTATGAGACCATGTTATATTTATTGTCGTTAACCAACACGAATTCAATAGCTTTATTCAATTAGCCGTCTTCTGCGTTTAGCACTCATTTTGAAGAGTAGGCAGAAACAAATGTCTTTAGACAAATGTCGTATCAAAAAAGATGTGCAGTACTGTAAACTATACTTCTACTTTGTACATTGTTTTAGTATTTCTTAGGAATGGAATTCGTTACCCTATTGTTACGTGAATTCCTACAGAAAGATATGTTTCGCATCACAAGTGTTTTGCATCGCAGGTAAGACTCAGAAGAGGATTATGCTAATGCTATAGGCAGTTTATAGAGAGCAGATTTTTTTCTTGAATTTCTCTAAGTTCGTTGTTGGATCTTGTTCATTTTCTTATCGATCGGTTCCTGATCTCAACACTCCGCTGCAGAGTGAAAATCTCATTCTGGAAACATCCTCCAGGCTGTGGCTAAGCCATGCCTCCGCAATATCCTTCCTTTCAGGAGTGCTAGATCTGCAAGGTTCGCAGGAGAGCTTCTGTAAAGTTTGGAAGGTAGGAGTCGAGGTACTGGCAGAAGTGAAGCTGTGAGGACGGGGCATGAGTCGTGCTTGGGTAGCTCAGTGGTAGAGCACTTGCCCGCGAAAGGCGAAGGTCCCGAGTTCGAGTTTTGGTCCGGCACACAGTTTCAATCTGCCAGGAAGTTTCTAATTTTTTATGTTTTTCGTTTATTCATCGTTAACGCGATGTATTCATTCCATGACAATCTACGTTCTATTGAGTTCAGAATTAAACGAGGCATTACGTAATTTGAATAAAAAATAAATTTCACTTTTCTTAGGCCTATGTTTTGTATTAAAGAATCTCTATTATTAGACATATACTGGCATTTGAATTAATTGCGGGAATATTTGATTTATTTTATTGCCAATTATTCTACTACTTTTTAGGAGACTTTCTCAGCTCTTAAAAAGCAGTATAGAAATAACAATGAGTGAATTCACCCCAGTCACAATTTAGAGCACGAAAGAAACGTGAAATAAACCAGGTGACAAGCAACGACAATTTTGTAGGAATCCCGATCAACCCACAGAGCTACGAAAGTAGATACAACCTCAATTACAATCTTAGGTGAACCCAAGCCTCATAGATCCACTCGGCAGAAATCGCTGTACTTCGTGCCTTATCTCACTGCTGCCAATGCTAACGACCTATTGTTTGATTTGAAACATGGTTACTGAAATGCATTCAAGTAACCGTGGTGCGAGGTGCCCGTACCGCCGTTCCCACTAGGAAGTTAAAGGGATCCTTTACCTCTGCCCGCAAACCTCTGAATGGTGATCTCGCGGATACAGTCTGTGTAGGGCTTGTTCGCCGTAGTTCTGTTCCTCAGATGTCGGAAGAGTATGACAGACATCGTGTCACTTATCGCCGCTATAAGTCTCTATGTATTTGAAGTGTTCAACAGGTTTAAATTAGATTCATGTTCATTACCACGAGTAAGTACCACATCTGAACGTGGGCAGCTTTACAATGTACTTTCACGAAACTTTGTCACTTCAGTGTGACATTTCTGCCATAGCAGATAATCATCACGAATCATACGTCAGCACCCACGGTGCATTTTCTCTGTACACCATTTAAAGCGATTAAACAGAAGTCACTCCTGCGACCGCGAGTCCCCGACCAAGACTTCGTGACTCCCTTACGAGTCACGGCCCACGGGTTGAAAAACACTGCCATAGCGTGCAGCATTTCTCTAGCAGAGAACGGACAAGCGTAGTGTAGGCAATCTCTTTAGTAGACCTGTTGCATCTCCTAAGTGTTCTATAGATAAAACAAAGTCTTTGATTAGCCTTCCCCCCAACATACCAATGTGATCAATCAAACTGAAGTAGTTCGTAATTCCTCGGTATTTAGGTGGGTTGACAGCCCAAGAATTTGTGTGATTTATCGTTTTACCGAAACTTAACACATTTGCTTTCGCACTCACGTGGATAACCTCACACTTTTCTGTGCCGTGTGCGGCTCGAGTTGATGCCGTTCACAGCTTGGTAACTTGTAATAGCGATAGTGGCGTCTCGTTTTCTTAGTGTGTTCACTGGCGCCACTACGTTTGCTCGCCTTGTCTGTCCATGAGTGGCACAACCAGCTCTTATCGATAGCGCATACTGTGGTGCCATCTTTGGAGCGGCCTCTAGTATTTCCGAGTCGTCGTGTGTCGAGCGAGGGGAGTTGCTACGGAGCAGCAGTGTGGTCCGGACAGCCAGTATTCGCCCGACCGCTGGCGACACACATGCACTGTCCGACAGAAGGATGTGGTCGCGAGAGTGCACGACCACGTCAAGGACCGGATTCAGCGAGTTTTAGTTGAATGGACCGTGATATTCGAGTAGTGGAACTTCCACCTGTGTGTGTGTGTCCGCCCGTCGAAGTGACCTCATGACGATAAGTTGCCAGTCGATGATTTGTACTGGTATCTTTGCCGTGCCTTACTTGTGTGGGTATGACCGTTGGATGGTCGTTCGGTCGGTCGTCGCAGCGGACGACGTGCATTTGGTCTTCCGACCGCTTCTGGCTTCTCAGTGTCTGTGCCGACTTTTCACAGTGACTGGTTTTAGTATTGTGAGTTGTTGGTGGAATTGTTTTCCTGGATCCGTGTGTTTCTTGTGGTTCTGAATGAGCAGTTACTTTAATACTGTCTGCGTACGGGATTTCGTGAGGAGTTGCGAACAGACATCAGTTCGGTTGGGGTGCAGCACCTAGCAGGTCCGTGCAGCGCGAGGGCAAGCCGGGGCTGCAGGCGGCGTGCTGCCACTGCCGGATCGGGGAGGGGCAGCTGCAAGAGCAACGACTTCGTTGCACACCGAACCCTGGACGTTTAAGTTGAGTGAAGAGTTAACTGCTAATTCAACCTCGACTATTCTGAAATCTCCCCTTTGGTCGTCAGGTTGTTGCTGCCAGGGCCACTGAGCCTGGCGGCAACGAGTGAAGGGTATCGAGGCGGTGAAATTTTGCAGCCGTCTTTCTCAATTCGTTATTCATCACTGAATTTACTATTACACTTATTAGTGAAGCACAGCCAGTGGTATTTTCTGCCTTGTGGCCGCTAACCCCCAGTTACTTGCCCTGGAGGTTGGCATACTTTTCCAGCAGTGTACCTTTCCTTGTCGTGTTGATGCTGTCCGACACGACGTGTAGTTCGACAGCCTCTTGTATTGTACTATGCATATTTTTTGGGAGGTCTGCCTTGGTTCTAGTGTTTCCTTCAGCCTTGGGTGTTTTCTGAAGACGCAGTGCTGCCTGTCTCTTCGCACGGTTAGTCAGTCGGTCGGCTCTTAAGCTGCCCCTAGTTTGAGATGCCATCCTGTTACGTGAGTATAACTCTTTGTTGTCTGTTTCACCATACCTTATGTTTGAGTTACCTTCCCAGGCCAACCATTGGAGCATTTGCTGAGAACCGCTTGTCCTGATTCCTTAGATTGTGATGTTTGTTTTAAAGAGATTTGTAATTTTCTGATTATTGTTGGTGTGGCCTTAAGCCAAGCAATAATTTCACTTCTATTATAATAAGGACGTCAACCGTGTTACAGTTTGTTTTAAAACGAATTTTTATCTTACTTAATATGTGCTATTTGGAATTGTTCTTCTGACATCTACTTGAAGCCTTCAGCCGTTTGTTGTTTGAGGTTATTGTTTGTGGCCTTCGGCCCTAAGATTGTGGAATTTTTTTTCTGCGATAAGGCCTTCAGCCGCCATACAGTCAATTGCGTTTTTTAAGAGATTTCTTTAAAATTTTAAATTCTGTAAATAAAGTTTAGGTATTTGTTGTGCAACCGAGAGTAACTCATTACGACTCCGTCCACAATCGTATCCTTATCCTGCCCCATTCTGAGAAACCCAGCACTCATTTTCCTTATTCGGAGACGATTGCCACTTCTCGAATCGTTCTGACATCGTGTCTATGTCGTTTTGCAACTAGTTTTGATCTTCTGATGACTTTATTAGATGGTAAATGACAGATTCATCTGCAGACGATGTAAGCTGCTCACATTGTATCCTAAGTGGTGGAAAAACATTAGTAACAGCTGAGGACCTACAACAATTCTGGGGAACGCCGGATATCACTTCTGTTTCACTATACTATTTTCCATCGATTACTGCATAGAGAGAGTTTTAGCTTCTTCTTCTTCTGCCATTCCAAGATAAGGCGTCATGTCCTGTTGCCACCTTACCATCTTCTCCTCGGTCTCCCCACACCCCTTCTTCCAATAGAATTTTATTCCATTCTAGTCTAGGGATTCTCTTTGGTGACATGAGCAGTACGTACTCTTTCCAATCCTGTTTTATTTGGATTACTTTTTTAGCTAACGGCTGTGCTCCCAGTCTTTTCCTTGTTTGTTCATTTCTTATTCTGTCGTCTATTGTGCAGCCTTTCACTGATCTAAGGAACTACGTTGCTGATGTTTCAAGTTGTCTTAGGTCTTTGATCTTAATGTCCAACCCTCTGCGGGTAGTGCCACGACTGTATACAGTTTTATTCAGGTTGCTCTTCTCTTTCCACCCTTCAATGTTCTTATCGTGCCACATATATGTTGATAAGATTTAATTTTCTTATTTATCTTTTTCTCTTCTACAAAAGTTATATCACACCCTAGGTAATGGAAATAGGACATCTGTTATATTGTTGATGATTATCTTAGTCCTCGTAGGGTATTTTCCTAGGAAGGCCATTGCTTTTGTTTTGTTGTTGATATCTTTAGATTATAAATTGTTTAATCTGTGTACCACAATTTTTAGTTTGTCTTCACTATCCTGTATGACTACCTTGTTGGACAAAAAGCATCGTATTTAGAAATTTGCCTAGCCCACTTCTTTTACCTTCAAGTACTCTGTCCTTCCTGAATTCCCTGATTAGGTCGTCAATGTAGGTAATGAACGGTGCAGCTGGCATGCTACAGCCTTGCCTTACTCCCTGGTTTATGCCTGTTTATGGTGTCAGCTCTTTACCTGTAGCCTGTATCTAATCTTATTTTGATGTTTTTGTACAAACTTTTGCGTACTCATATCATCTGTCTGGGGAAACCTCTAATTTCTGTTATTTTTTCTACGAATGTGGTCAAATGCCTTCACAAAGTCCATAAGTGATGGGTGTATCTTCAATGAATTCTTTTCTTTTTGTTTGTTTCATAGTGGAGACATCGTCGGCACAAGTCTGTCCTTGCGGAAGCCTTCTCGCTGTTTCTTTTTTTTTTTTTTTTTCATTGCTTGTATCAATTCTGTCAAACTTGTTAGATCTAGCACCCTTTCTGACACTAAAGCACGAATCTAGTCGCACAACTGAAGCGATTCTCCAGAGGCACGTATTTGATTAGAGATCTCTTGTGAGGAAAGGTGTCAAAACCTTTCCCCAAATTTAGAAATATGGAAGCAATTTGAGATCCCTGTTGACATCGTTCAGTCGTGGGAATAAAGAGCTAGTTTTGTTTCACAAGAACGAAATTTCCGGACTCCATGCTATGTGCCAGCAGACCCTTACCTTCGACGTAACTCATACTGTTCGAAAATACTACTGTAAATCGACGTCAGTGTTAGGGTCTATAATTCAGCGGATTATTGCTGTTTCTTTTCTTGATTGTTGGTGTGATCTGTCCAACTTTCCAGTCTTTTGATACGAATCTTTCGTCGAGCGAGTACATGCATACGATTGCTAAGTATGGGGGTATTTTATTAGTATACTCTGAAAGGGACCTATTGACAAAGACTGATATGCTGCTTCTGTGAAATCCTCTCCTGTGCTAACCTCTTCATCTCAGAGTAGCACTTGTAACCTACGTCCCCAATTATTTTCTGAACGTATTCTGATCTCTCTACAGTTTTCATTCTCTACAGGAACCTCTAGTGCCGGGGAAGTGATTCCTCGTTGTGTTAACTGATGTCCTACCATCCTGTAGCTTCTTACTGTCAGCGTTTTCAGTGTATTTCTTCCCGCATCAGTTCTAGGGAGAACCTCCTCATTCCTTACCTTATCAGTCCGCCTAATTTCAACATTCTTCTCTCGCTTTACATCTCAGATTCTTCGGTTCTCATTTGTTCTGGTTTTCCCAAAGACCACATTTCTCTCAAGTCCCGATATTCTCTAACGTGGTTCAAAGTGACTTCTTTCTCTTTCATCATATAGACAAAAGAATACGTGGCCAGCAATTCCAAATCGATGCCGAGGTGATATTCCATAACGGAAAGTACTCCAACCAAGGCTTCCATCTATTAATCCATTGTTGGGGAAAATATGTCACACTGAAGGACGAATATGTAGAGAAGGACTGAAATCGTCACCAAATGGTCACAGCACCATTGTTTTATCAAGGTAACAATTAAAACTTCGTATCAACTCTCTTATTGTTGTTAATAATGATTAAAGGAGAAGTGGAACATCGTTTCCGAACAGGCTGTTCGCCTTTGGCCAATCACCGCGAGGCTGCCTACCACCGGGAGTAAATATAATGGGGCGTGTACTTCCGGAGTGCACTCGCTTTCCCGGCAGAGAGCGCGGCCATTCTAAATTAATGGCCAACTTGAAGCAACTCCGCCGACTCCGGGCAATTCGCAGATCCCGGCGGGAGCGCAGAGCGGCGGTCTTAAAGTTGAGGCGCCGAGGGCCCTCTGGGGCAAACATTGATCACCGCCGACTCGGGCTTCCTTCTGAGCTCTGTCCAACTTTGCGTGTGCAAGTTGTAGCGCCCCACTCCTATTGGCAAGTGGAGTTCGTCTAGGACGCTTTCCGAAGCTCTCCGTCGTCTGAAATTAGATCAACATATTTGAGTGAAAAGTTTCAAACGGTTTGTAACGTACTGATAATTTTCCGGCTAAGTGGGAGCATTTCCGTATTCGAATGGTGGGAAGGCTTTTTGAGCAGTTCGCTCGTCGTAAACGTTCTGATGGTCCGCTGATGCTAACCTGTTTGAAGATAATCTATGTAGAATCATTGCGAAATCGGAAATAAGGGCGGAAGGAAACAATAGTAGAGATGCTGTAACAACGTAAGCGATAGGTGATTGTAATGGTACAAAACGAACATTACCAATCTCTTAGGAATGCACAGTATGAAATTCTGGCTTTCATTTATTGAAACAACAAGGCAGGTAGGTAAGGTCTTATGGGACCAAACTGCTGGGGTCATCGGTCCCTAAGCCCACACACTACTTGATCTAACTTAAACTAACTTATACTATGGACAACACACACACAGAATAAAAATTTCAGAGGCATTACTTTTCAGGACGCCCTAGTATTGCTATGTGTCTTGATTTTTTTCTAAGAACGAATGCTTTAAAAAAGTACAAAAGAAAGTCCTATTGACTTGAAGTATTGAGCACGAACTGAAAAATATTATTCTGAAACTTTACAGCTGAATTACTGCCCCCTGCATTAAAACTAAATACTAAAGAGAGTGAGAAAGTTTGCGTAAGTGTGGTGTGTGAGAAATGAGCACAAGAAAGATTCCAGTGGACAGTTAGACGAAGAGATTTAGAAACTGAAGGAAGAAATCTGTATCCTTTACAATATGAAAGGAAAGACTGTTAGCAAGTATTCTAAGACAAAGAGTAGTAGTATTTGCGTCACTTCCGAAGCAGAGATGAGCTTTCTCGCAGTGGAAAGTACGGAAGTGCATATAATTCGGGCACATACGCTTTTCCGCCCGGTATGGTAATAGCCGTCGGGTAAGCTCCCAGATTCTGTCCTTACCCAAAGTAACAATGTTGCTAGGTTAATTGCAAGTGCGAGCCTCCATAACTTATCAAAAAAGCTGAAATGAGAAATATTAGTGCGAGAAGCTAGAGATTAAAGAAAGGACTGACACTGCTTACGTTACATATATTACTCCAACATTCAGTTGATTCATGGCATAAGCCATAGTTATTGTTTGATCTAATTTTACATGGGTTCACAAATCTTTCACCCAAATATATTTGTAGTACGTTCTGCATAGTGGAATAAAACTAACATTTTAGAGGACACGTTACAATAGTACTAGCATGATGGTTACCACTAATTAAATATAGCTCAGAGTATAAGTTGAAATTTTTCCATCTGAACTATGGGTATTTTAATCTGTTGTCTACTTCGCTGAAATTTATACGAAATTATAGAACTGAGCAATAAGTAAGAATTATCTTCGTCTATCATTCATAGTTTACAAAGTATCTTTCGACTCAGCTTTAACAAAACAAAAGTTGATCCAACCATTTTCAATCTTATGGAGTGTAACTGGTTTCTAAGGACTGAAAGGATATGAGATTTTCAGATCCGAAAGAGGAGTCAGGCCAGGAAATGTATCACCAGCGCTGTGAAAAGTTTTGCAAAATATCCCTTTGATTCACTTCAAGAGAGAAGAACAGACATAAACGGAAGGTCGTGAGATGACATTAGAATATATACAGAAGCAACATGTCTGCTTAAATTTTATTTGTATCAGGCCTCGAGATACATACCTCATTTTATGCTAATAAATAAACAACCAAATAAATACATCTATGGTAATAAATTTTTACAGTTGGATGCTTTCTATGACGCACTTTCTTTGAGTTGATGCTCATGAAGGGCATGGATTTAGTATTACTTTACTCTTGTTAGTTACCTGTAAAGCATTGTAGGACTGTAAATGAGTGTAAAGTATTCGGTAGATAGGTTGGGACATGCAAAGCGCAATTTTAACGGTGAGTAAACTGTTTCAGATACTCTTCTCGTTAAGTGAAGCAGAAATTTAGAGTATTTCAAGTAAGATATATCAGTAAAAACTCTGACTACCATATAATAATGCGTTGCCAATTAACAGTTTTCTTTCTTCTTTGAGGCTGTTAAATAAAAAATTCAATAATATAAATTTAAATAAAAGGATTCGTGAGTGACACAAAAGTCTAACATATAATAATGCCTTGCATTAGACTGTTTGATAAAAACTAATTCTATTGTATAAACTGAACTACGAAGATTGGTCAATAACTCCAGAAATTCAGTTGTCATATATAAGAAAAGATGACTAGTGACCATGCACTCTGCTCAATGAAAACAGTTAAGGAATTGGCATTAGTGTTTTGCGACACAAAAGTTCGAGATAAGTATACCAATATCGCAATGAGTTACACGGAACGACATAATGATAATATTCAAGAGGATACATGTGAGTTTGGCATTATGTACTTCTGCATAATTTCATTGTACATCACTTGATAATAGCTTAATATCTTCTCGGTTTATGTAGAACTCGTTGCTCATAGATCTGTAAAGAATTTCACTACCCAAAACAATATCCTCTCAAACGTTAGGTTCCGCAACACCGCCTATGGTAGCTGCCGTTATCACGTCTGGGATAACACCAAAACATGTACGCATTTGCACGTGTCTGCTTGTCTATTTCGTACATGGCAGTTCTCTTTTTGTTAAATTTGAGTGGCGGCCCAATACAGTTCACAGAATCGATTTACGAAAAAATAAAAAGTTTCAGCCATTTTCGTCCTGCGTCGCCTGTGTGACCCGGCAGATAATGGCGCTACAGTTGTATCGCGGCCCGCAGTTCGCAAAGGAAGCCGCAGATAGCGGGGACCGTCAATTCGGCAGTCCGAAATGTTATCTCCATCGACAGGGAAATCACTTGGCCCGCCATTGGACAGCCGTTAATGGGTTTAGCTAATTGCCTCTTCGTGGCGCTTTGTCCGCAGTAATTGCTCTCACTGTCGACCTGTCAGCCTGAGTAATTACTCTTCCGTCAGGTTGACAGTGGCGCTCATCTCTTGAACACGGCGGGCGCTCCCAACAATTGCAAGGTGCTCACCGGGGTACACGACTGCACTACCCCGACCTGTTTCCGTGAGTGAAAAACAAAAGAAAAACATCAACATGTTTGTCAGGTATTTCCATTACACCTCTGTCCATCTCCAGCTACAGAATGTAGGAATGTGCTGACGCAGTAACGTTGCCCCATGCCTGCGAAACCACAAATAATCAACCTCTGACTACAATACGCTATAAAGGTAAATAAAATTTTCGACGTGGCAGCGGAGCACAAACTTGGTGAGGCAAATCGGCCTTGTCCGTGGGATAATTGCAGAAACGCAAGGAAAAAAAAGTTTAGAGAACACACAGGCAACCAAAATCATCGTGTTATTTACTCGACATTTAGGTGACAAGCTGCGATTCCATCCTCCCGTAAGAAACATGTAGGCTGTAATATACAGGGTGCTTAGCCACTGCAGATACAAATCGAAGCGGGGAGTACAGAACGATGAAACAAGAAAATATTCCGGATAAACATAGGTCCGGACGGTAATAGTTTATCCCACCATGAGGTGCTGTGAGTGGCTACATGAACACATTACATCTGAGTGTCCGCGGATCCAGACTGCCGATATACACTTGAGGACAGGCACTTTAAGATGTTCTACGTGGTCACCGTTTATGTGGAGGCAGGCTTGTGCGCGTCCCCTTATTGATGTCCGCACATGGTCAAAAATCCCAGGCGTGTTCGGAATGCAGTGGAAACTATCCACAATGAGTTAACGGAGTTCGTCAACATTATCACCAGGGCCGGAATACGCTAGAGTTTCTAAATAGCAGCGCAGAAAGAAGTTCAGTCTCGTTATAAAGTTAGGGAAACAGGCATTGGTGCTAATGCCTAACGAAAAATTGAGATAAAATGCAGCAACATCATTGTAGGTTACAGTGTTCAATATGGAACACAGTAGCGATATTCAGTAAGGAATATACGGGCTTGGTATTATCCTGATTTGTATTACATGGGAACAAATTGTGGAACCCAGGAGGCCGTGGTATCGGCGAACCACGACCGGTACACATTCGGCGAATAGTCGTGCAGCGAAATGAAAATGTGCCTGTGTGCCATCGTACATGCACCACACAAACATATCTTCTCCGTAAGGAACACCATGCAAACAATTGATTAGCTTGTATTATGAAGGTACACAGATATGAAATATGACCGTGTCGGAGAAAGCATTGGTTTCCGCACCTGTGTTTACTAGGACTATTTGCTTATGTGACTGTCCTCAACTCAGCCCTACAGCCTGTTCATGTAATAGTGAAGCAGCCTGTAGACAAGCGCACGTTGAAGCAAGCACATAACTGAGTTACCGGTTGTAGAAGTCAACGACCAGAATACTATAGTACAAGTTCCAGTTCTGACATGAGAAACTATCTTTGAGTTGAATGTGACGGTATTACTTGACTGTGTGGTCATACGCTCTGCACTTTCTGAGAATTACGTCGTCGGTTCCAAGTAAAGCCGGATCGAAGTGGAAAAAGTGAGCTTTCACAGCGAAAGACCAGCTACTACGGGAGTCTCAGACAGGAATTTCTTTTTATGTAGAGTTTTGTAGTAATCAGTATTTCATTTGTAGTGTTGATCACGTTCGGAACTGAAGTTGAAGTGGATATAAAATGTTTCAACGGAACTATATGAACAGTTTCGAAATGAAATGGTCGCCAGATTATTCAGGCATAGATCACTGCATAACTAATAAGTGGAAACAGTAGAATATGGAATCTGCTGCACTATTACTATGTAATTTCACTACATGCGTAATGGCAGAAATATTTCACTGCTGATAGCGATTTTTGATTAAACGAAATCACGTTGACTAATAATTCAGAAACCAATAAATTATAATAATAGTGTAGCACTGCAGTGATATACCAACAAATCCATACATACCTTCTCGGATTTATTGTTTGTTATTATAACCATAATTATTAGTTCCCTTTTGAGAATATTGTTTGCAAATAGTTGGCAGCACGAAAGTAATGAATGAGCACTGGAATACTGCACATCAAACGGGGAAGATACAGTGGAAAATACCGTTACATACCATTCAGATTTTAGTTCTGGAACTGAAATAATTAGTACACTTTTAGAATGAAATAGTATTTAATATATTTACTAGGCACAAGATGACGTTGGCTTATATAATTTGTTCTTGGTTCATAAAACGATTCTGTAGGTGTTGGTGATCTACACTATTTTATTTTCATTTACAAAAAAAAAAAAAAAAAAAAAAATGAAAAAATAAAAAATAAATAAATTATCGTATGGCATTTATTGGCCGGAATATCCCCTTCGAATTCCGGCCGCCGTATTGATAGTCTTTTTAGTTGACACTACTTTGGCGACTTGTGTGTCAATGATGATTAAATTAATGATGAGGGACACCCAACACTCAGTCCCCTGCCGAGAATCGAACCCAGGCCTCTTTGCGTGGTAGGCGCGAACTCTACCGTTGCACTACGGAGGCGGACTTTTTAAACAAATAAATTAACATTGCTCTTAAGAACAGTATAACGTAAAACAGTACCCTATACAAGGTAATAATATCTAAGGTCGATAAATTTCTCCATTACAAGAAAACAACTATTATATGAAAAAGCAACATTCTGTAAATAACCAGATCAAGAATGAGAATCCCTACGATTTGAAATTGAAAAGCTATTTACCTGAAGGCTGACAGAACACCGTCCACCATGGTTAAGCTGATGGTCGAAGTTTTACGTTGGCATCTGCTGGTAGTGCAGTGGAGCAGTATGGCTTCGTTTACAAAATTTAGAACCAGGTCCTTTCTTTTTCGGCAGTCTTCTGATTTGATGCGGCCCGCCACGCATTCTTCTCCTGTACCAAGCTCTTCCTGTCTGAACAGACTTTGCAACTTTCGTCCTCAATTATTTGCTGGACGTATTCCAAACTCTCTTTCTCTTAATTTCTGTCCTCTACAGGTCCCTCTAGCACCATGGAAGCCATCAGCTGATGTCTTAACAGATGTCCTATTATCCTGTCGCTCCTCCTTGTCAGTGTATTCAGTTTTTTTCACACATTCCTTTCCACTCAAATTCTGCGCATAATCTCCTCATTTCTTACTTTATCAATCCACCTAATTTTCGACATTAGTCTGTTGCACGACATCTCAGATCCTTCGATTCTCTTCTGTTCTGGTTTTCCTACTATCCATATTTCTCTACTATACTACTGCGTTCTCAGGAATTCCTTCCTCAAGGTGTATGGTTGATACTAGTAGACTTCTCTTGGTCAGAAATGCTCTCCTTGTCAGTTGTAGTCGCTTTTGATGTCCTCCTTGCTCCGTCCGTCATTGGTTATTTTTCTGCCTAGGTAGAAAACTCTACTTAACCATCATTCCTGATGTTTAGTTCCTCGGGTGTTCCATTTTTGCTACTTCTCATTATTTTCGTCTTCCTTCGATTTACTCACAATCCACATTCTGCACTCACTATGCTATTGATACCGTTCAACAGAGATTGTAATTCTTCTTCACTTTCACTCAGGAAGCAATGCCATCAGTGAATATCGTATCAGTGATATCCTTTACCTTGAATTTTAATTCCACTTTTGAACCTTTCTTTTATTTCAATTATTGCTTCTTCGATGTACAGACTGAACAGTAGTGGCGAACTGTCTTACATCGTTTTTAATCTGAGCACTTTATCCTTGGTCATCCACTCTTATTAATCCCTCTTGGCACTTGTACATGTTGCACATTACCCACCTCTCCCTTTAGCTTACTCTTATTTTTCTCAGATTTTCGAACATTGTGCATCATTTTACATTGTCGAATGCATTTTCTAGGCCGACAAATCCTATGAACGTGTCCTGATTTTCCTTTCTTCTGTCTTCCATTATAACCCGCACGTTAGAATTGCCTCACTGGTGCCTTTACCTTTCCTTAAGCCAAACTGATCGTCATCTCACGCATCCCCAAATATCTTTTCCATTCTTCTGTATATCATTCGTGTCAGATACATGGATGCATGAGCTGTTATGCTGATTGTGTGATAATTCTCGCACTTATCAGCTCTTTCAGTCTTCGGAATTGTGTGGATCATATTTTTGCGAAAGTCAGATGGTATGTCCCGAGAATCACACATTCTACACACCAACGTGAGCAGTCGCTTTTTGCCACTTCCCCCAGCAATTTTAGGAATTCTGATGGAATGTTACCTATCCCTCCTGCCTCCAAAGCTCTTTTAAATCCTCTATCTCTTCTAAATCGACTCCTATTTCTTCTTCTATCACATCAGACCAATCTTCCTCTTCATAAATGCTTTCTGTGTATTCTTTCCACGAATCTACACTCTCCTCTGTATGTAACAGTGAAATTCCCGTTGCGCTCGTAATGTTACCTCCCTTGCTTTTAATGTCACCGTAGGTTATTTTAATTTTCCTACGTGCTGTCAGTCCCTCCGATAGTCATTTCTTTTCCGATTTCTTCGCATTCTTCCCGAAGCCATTCTCTCTTTGCCTCCCTGCACTTATTATTTATCTCACTCCTCGGCGACTTATATTTCTGTGTTTTCGTATTTTCCTGCACATTTCTGCAATTCCTTCTATCTTCAGTCAACCGACTATTTCTTCTGTTACCCATGGTTTCTTCGCAGTTACCGTCTTTGTACCTATGTTTGTCTTTTCAACTTCCGTGACTGCCCTTTTTAGAGATGTCCATTCGCCGTCTACTGTACTGCCTACTGAGCTATTCCTTGTTTCTGTTTCTATAGTCTTAGATAACTTCAAGGGTATCTCCTCATCCCTTAGGATTTCCGTATACTACTTCTTTGAGTATTGATTCCTCCTGAACAATATCTTAAATTTCAGCCTACTCTTCATCGCTACTACATTGTGATCTGAGTCTATATCTGCTCCAGTTTTCCAAGAATACCAACCCTTCTTGTGGTTCTTGTACAGAGTATTCGCTATTACTAGCTGAATTTTATTACAGAACTCGGTTAGTCTTTTCCCTCTCTAATTCTCAGTCGCAGTCCCACAATCTTTTCTTGTACTCCTTCTCCTACAATTGCATTCCAGTTCCCCGTGACTATGATTCTCATCTCCCTGTATGTATTGTATTACTTTTCCTATATCCTCATATACTTTATCTATCTCTCCATCTTCAGATCGCAATTTTGGCATTTATACATGTCGGTGTTGGTTGCCTGTCGATTCTAATAAGAACAACCCTATCACCGTACTGTTTGCAGTACCACATTGTGCGTCCTACCTTAATATTCATAACGAATCCTACACCCGTTGTACAATTTTCTGCTGCTGTTGATATTACCACATACTCATCTGATCAGGAATCCTTGTCTTCTTTCCGTTTCACTTCACTGAACTCTACTATATCTAGATTCAGCCGTGCATTTACCATTTAAGATTTTCTTGCTTCCCTATCAGATTCAAGCTCCTGATATTCCACGCCCCGACTCGTAGAATGTTATCGATTCGTTGATTATTCAATCTTTCTCTCATGGTAACGTCCTCTTTGGCAGTCGCCTCCAGCAGGTCCGAATGGGGGACTATTCCGGAATCTTTTGTTAATGGAGAGAATGACACTTACAGGCCACATGTAATGCGAATACACGTTATCTGTCTTTAATTCAGTTGTTTCCTTTGTCTTCTGCATCCTCATGCCGTTGATCATTGCTGACTCTTCCGCCTTTAGGGGCAGTTTCCCACCCCGGAGACAAGAGAGTGCCCTGAACCTCTGTCCGCTCCTCCGCCCTCTTTGACAAGGCCGTTGACACGATGGGGGTGACTTCTTATGCTGGAAGCCTTCGACCGCCAATGTTAATTATTAATCAAAATTTAAGCAGTGGCGGGTTTCGAAATCGTGCCCGAGGACGTTTTGTTTACTAATAAAAGACGCCATCCCTTGATCAGGTACCGAAAAAGTGATGTCTGTTGCCATGTAATGTAGTGGACACTTCGCAAGGTCGGTGATTAGTAAAACGTGTTACAGAAGAGAATAACATATTCTTGAGCAATTGTTTAACTGAGTTAACAATTTGGAGAGGGCATTTTTCGAATTTTCCGTGCTGGGTTCGTTTCAAAACACCAGTGGAGGTGATTTCGTATCCTCTCTACGATTTTTGTGCATGGCAAGTCATATGGGTAGCTGTAAAGTGTAAAAGCAGAGTTTTTGAAAACCATTTCTAGTTTTGGGTAGATGTAAACATGAACATAGAGCTGAAAATGTGAATTAGTAAGGTAGCTCATTCCACTCCATATTTTGGCAAGCGTAGTAGCTCAATACTTACGAGGGCGTGCTGAAATGCAATACTCCGAATTTTTTTTTTTTTTTTTTTTTTTTTATAGAAATGCTTAAACCGGAATAAAAGATACGTTATTAATATTCTACACCTTTATTCTTCGTGTCAACATATTTATATGTCAACATAATCACCCTGGCGACGAACAAAGTTCTCTCAGCGAGAGACAAGCATATTCATACCGCCACTGTATAATGTTCGACCTTGACGAAGCCACAACTGCACCCCTACTTACAGCACTTTGCCACTATAAAATTGAATTTCTCTCGGGTGTTCTTTAAGTTTTGGAAACAGATGAAAATCGGAAGGGCCCAAGCCGGGACTGCATGGAGAATGATGACAGTGAACACAAAGTGTCGAACGGCTGCAGATGTCGCTCGTGTATGGTTTTTAGCACGGTGCTTCTTATACACCGATATAGTTACGTTTCACACCGCCATGCTACACTCTACAATTCGGATCTCTAGCGGCAGAGGGCTGCAAATATGTAGACTGAGAAATAAAGATGTAGTTTGTTGTTAACGTTTTGTCTTATTTAAACAGCTTTGCGTTCATATGAACAAATTCGGAAACATCACTGTCCAGCACGCCCTCGTACATGTATACCTTCGATAGAGGAGACTTGTTTGAATGTCAGCCCGTTCTAAAACAAAGTAACTATGCTACAAATCGGTGATATTTCTAACTTTAAATCCGATTTGACGAAGTACTTCAACTTCATAAAAGAGAATACAAGTAGGGCTAGCTAGGTTTCAGCGACTGGATTCTTGCTAGTAAACTTAAATTTCAAACTGCTGCCAACAGAATCAGTGTGAACTGCGCCCAGTTACCAATGCGGCCAATAGAAAGTGACTGAAACGGTCTGACCTCTTGAAAAGCATAATGTTTACTTTTCTCTCAATACCTTTCAAGTATGGACGGAATACGTTTGAACTATGGATGGAATTTGTCTCAACCATCTACTAGCAAATAAACTAGATGCTTTGGCGTCGCCAAATTTATTCTTTGTTTTAGTCTCTATGCAGGTGCATTTCTCTCTGATGGTCTACGAGTACCTAACTGTACACAGCCTGTCATAAATATAACAATCGCTGGAGGATTAGTCCATATTTCTGTCTACATATTTACTCTACAGCTGGCTGTTACTTTTCCGTTTACGTCTCATTTGGCAATATTTCAGTGAATGAAGTTTTTGTAATTATGACTTTGAATACCAACATCACTCTACGGAAGTACACCGAACGGCCAAATCATTATTAACATCAGCTTAATAGCGTGTCGATATACCTCTGGAACACAATACAGTAGCTATTCTGTGTAGCATGCATTTGAAAAGTACCTGGCAGGTTTATTGAGGCAATAATGTTTACGCAGTCCACAGCTGCCATGATGTCTTCGACTACTATCACAGGTCCTACGGAATCCCAGATGAATGTCCCCCATAGTATAATCCTACCACATCGTCTTGCATACGTAACGCGACGTATGTTTCGAGCACTCGTTGAGCTGGACGATGGTGTGTACGGGCATGACCATGGGCCTAGAGTAACAAGAAACGTGGTTCATCCGACTAGGCGATATGATTTCATTGATCCACAGTTCCATATGGAATATCTCGCAATGAAGCAATAGGTGGAACGTCCGGGCACCATATACCACTAACATTTACTTAATCCTATAATTAACATGCTGGTCATGACAAAATGGAGGTATTCCCCAATCGGTACTCTATGTATTTGGTCATGTGACAACTTGAACTGCTGGAAAAACCAAGATTATTTCTTTACTATTTCAAACAAAATTAAAGTTTTAACCATGACTGCGTGGTCAGCGACCGTTTACAAAGTAAAATTAAAGCAATAACAGCCCTCGGTTGCAAAAATTAAGTTTTTTAACCTGGTTTCGGGACTACTGTGAGTGCCTTCATCAGAAGTAAAACATTCAAACTGGCCTATAAGTACAAAATAAATGTAAGTACTTACTAACAGTACAAGAAAGTAACAGTATTTACACGTCACGTATAAAATAAATATCATGCGTTGAAACTTTACTCACAATTTTCTTTCAAAATGAATACATGGAAATCAAGCAACTATGAGGTGCTCACATAAGCGACAAGTAGCAATAGACTGAGGCGCCCGTGTTAGCAACTGCGGGCAGGCGAACATTACACCAAGATTGCCATCTAGTAGCCGCAAATACTAATAGGCTACCTAACATTCAGTATATAGACAGACGAATATTATGATGAACATTATTTAGCACATGAAGTAAAAGGCAATATTTTGCTTGACAGCAGCAGACAAAGTAACATTTTGTCTACATAAGAGCTCAGAATTCAGTTTAAAGGTTGAAAACGCGATTATAGAATTACAAAGGGGTCTTAAAGACACAACATGAGGAAAAACAATATAAAATGAAATGCAGCCAATGTAAACCATTTAATGAACAAAAAATTATGAGTGGACTTAGCCAAAGATCAAATAACAAGCAAGGGCTTCCTACTGTTGAAGTTTTTATTACGGAATTGTAGCTGCTCATTAAGAATGAGGCCATCACTTCGAGGAATTCTTCAATTTTTCGAGAATATCTAATCTGCGCCCTTTCCTCTCGTTGTGCAAAATGTTGATACCGTGAACAACTTTAGGCGCATGACCAGTCATCAACAGGTGGTCGGCAAAAGACGAATTTTTTGCGCTAGTGCCTTTTATTTCTTAAAAGTTGTTTTTTGTATCTGATTGTAAAGGTACGTCCTGTTTGTCCTATGCAGAAAGAAGAACACGTGTCGCAGAAAATCTTATAGACGCCAGAGTTTTCCAAAGTGGACGACTCGATTTTAAATTATGAATAAAAATTTTTTCAAACTATTATTGGTTTAAAAGGCGACATCACAGTTGTATTTATTACGAAGAAGGTGTTGAATCTGATATGAGATGGGCCCCAAGAAAGAAATAGAGAAAAAAGTTGTTTGGGTTGGATTCAATAATGGAGATACTGAGTGTAGTAACTCTTACAACAGTTTTCTTTTTAAGGATGTCATCCACTATGCCAGGTTCATATTCGTTATTACCTGCTATAGTTTTGATAAATTAATTACTTCATCGAATTTCTCTTTCGAGATCGGGACAGAAGTAACTCTATGTATAGCAGAGTGAAAGAAAGCGTTTTTATGAGACTGTGGGTGCATGGAAGACGCAGGAACGATATGATCAGTATATGTTTCTGTACGACAAACATTAAATGAGATTTTATTTTCTTCTAATGTAAGCGTCAGGTCAAGAAGGTTTAATTGACGGGCTTCGTTTCCAAGTTCACAGGTGAAGGATATTTTCTCGTCAACTACTTTAAAGAGATTGAAATTACGGTCACGCCATCAGCAGGTCCTTTGTAGATGACTAAAATATCATCAAAATATATGAAATAGGAGAGAATGCCTAGTGTTGTAGCTAAGGAGCAGCTGAAAAACTTTTCTTCTAGAGAATTAATGAAAATGTCAGCAAGGATAGCAGCTAACTGCTGGGATCTACATTTCTCTTTAACACCATTCAGAATACATTCGATTTTAACTAACGCCAAGATGTATCTTATTAGAAAAACAAGAAGGTGCCTGTCACCATTGCCATGACGTTCTTCTTCTGAATGATCACTTTGTTCTCAAGGGGAACTGCATCACTGGCTTTTGCGAAGTCACCTCCTTATTCGTCTAATTATTGATTTTTATCACTCATATCTTCCTCCAACCAACCGACTAACAATCTCAGTAGATTTAAGATAAAATTAACTCATTCCTGCGAGCACATTTTGTACTACACTGAACAAAACAGGTACGTAGCTAACGAGGCGCTGTCTAGGAAACTCGAATACGTGTCCACAACACAAGTCAACAACAAAGAAGGCGATAGTGTAACAGGCAGTAAAACATTGTAGTGTTTGCGGTTTAAGGAGAGTAGGGGAGGTTTAGAAGCCAGAAATTAATTTTGAACTAATCTAAAAATTCTCGTGCGGTCTGAGAGACCACACCTCGCGAGTTAAGGGCTAGGAGTATTAATGTGCCTTCTCTTTCTGCTGGACGACTAATAATACTCACCACAGTTAACAGTTAAATGAGAAATGCTGCCGGTAATATTACCGGCGTGGCATGCTCTGCAGCCACTGAAAACGCTCTAAGGCAAAAATATTAAAAAAAAAAAAATCACCATGAAGGAATAATCCGAATGAGACGGAAACCATTAAATGTGTGGTAGATGTACAGACAAAAAATTATTGCAGTTTCAGAAAGATTCAGCGATTTAGTCAAGAGAAAGAGCTTAACAAACTACTCGTAAGCAGCTCGATAACGCACTGGTCCACCTCTGGCGCTTAAGCGACCATGCATTCGGAGTGGTAGTGATTAATAGCGTTGTTGGATGTCCTAAGGGATATCATGCCAAATTCTATCCCACTGGCGGTTAAGAATATCAAAATCCCGAGCTACTAGGAAGGCTCTACCCATGATGCTCCAAACGTTCTCAATTGGGGACATCCGGTGGCCTTGTGGACCAAGGTGGGGTTTGGCGAGCACGAAGAAAATTAAAAACTTTCGCCTTGTGCGGCCTGGCATTATTTTTCTGAACTGCAAGCCCAGGATGGGTTACCTTGAGGCGCAACAAAACGGGGCTTAGAATATCGTTGACAAGTCGCCCTGCTGTTAGGGTGCCGCGGATAACAACCAAAGAGGTCCTGCTATGAAATGAAATGGCACCCTAGACCGTTACTCCTGGATGTCTGGCCAGATGGCGAGAGACAGTGGGGTTGGTATCTCACCGCAGTCCGGGGCGTTCCAAATGCATCTTTGCTGGTCATCGGGGCTCTGTGCAAGGCAGGAATCATCACTCAAAACAATTCTACTCCAGTTGGCGAGATTCCAGGCCGTAGACGTGTCTGGAAATGTCCCGAACAGCGGTGGGGTACCAACATGACTGTTGCCTGCCATACGGCCCAACAACCAGGAAGGACGGACTTAGGTGCCATTTCTATTCATAGCAGGACCTCTTTGGTTGTCATCCGTGGTACATCAACGATATTCTACTACCAGTTTTGTTGATATTCGTTGCAAGCCATCCTGGGCTTACATTTTGTCAAGATAATGCCAGCCTGCACACGGCGAGAATTTCTACTTCTTGCTTCGTGCTTGAGAAGCCCTACTTCGGCCAGCAACGTCACCGGATGTCAACCCAACTGATAACTTTTGGAGCGTTAAGGGAAGGGCCTTCCAACCAGCTCGGGATTTTGAAGTCCTAACGAGCCAGTTGGATAGAATTTAGCACGATAACCCTCAGGAGGACATCCAACAAATCTGTCAATTAATTCCAAGACGAATAATTGCTTGCATACGGGGTGCAGGTGGTCCAGAGCGTCACTGACTTGCTCAATTCGTGAATCTCTTTCTCTTCAATAAATCATCTAATTCTTCTGAAATTGTAATCTTTTGTTTGTCTACACATTTACTTCACATCTACCGAATTCTGTCCCATTCGGATAATTCCTTCGTGGTGTGTCGTTATGCTTTTTGTCTTAGAATTGTTATGAAAATGGCACTCAAAGTGTTTATTTACCCTGTATTTACTGTAATTTATCTAATCTTGACGTCGCGATCTTTACAGGAGCTACTATTTGGGGGTTGCGTATTTCTACATTCTTCTCTTACAGCTGGTTCTCGAAACTTTGTAAACAAGGTTTCGGAGGAAAGTTGACGTCTATCTGATTGCCTTTTAGCAACTCTACCAATACCCTGCTGTGGCTGAAGCAAACTGGGCATCAGTTGTAGCACCGTTCCGTATATACGTGTTACTCCTATTTGGTGTGGGTCTCACATACATTAGCAGTATTCTAGAATGGGTCGCATGTGTGTGTTATAGGAAGGAGGAGGAGTAGAGTGTTCAACGACCCTTCGACAACGAGGTCATTGGAGACGGAGCACAAGTTCGCATTAGGGAAGGCTGGGGAACGCAATCGGCCGCGCCCTTTCAAAGGAACCATCCCGGCGTTTGCCTGAAGCGATTTAGGGAAATCACAGGAAACCTAAATCAGGATGGCCGGGCACTGGTTCAGTCTTCGTCCTCTCGAACACGAGTTCAGTGGACTAACAACAGCGACACCTCGCTCGTTGTTTGTGTTACAAGCCATCTCCTCCGCAGCTGTTCTATTTACGAGCATCCTGTTAATGAACCGAAGTCTGCCACCTGCTAAAACTACGACCGAAGTTATTTCGCAAGTTCTTACACGTGGATATTTGTATGAGTTGACTGATTCCAGTTGTGGCTCACTGATATCGTAGTCATATGGTAACACTTTTCTCCGTTCTGTGAAGAGCACAATTTTACATGTCTGAACATATGTAGCAAGTTGCGAATCTTCGCCTCGTTTTTAAAAGTTATGATCTAACAATATTTATGGAGGTACTCTAAAAATGATTCTCAACCTTTCTGAGCCATTTCCCGTGAGTGAAATCAGATATAAGCTGGTACCCTCCCCCGTCTCCTTCCCTGACCATCATTAAGAACTTTATAAAGTTTAGAATGATCATTTTCACTTTGAGCAAGACGAATGGTAAATAATATATAGTTTTCGTGTGTACTTTGTTATACCACGAGCTAATGAGTCAGTGAGACAACTTGTACGGCGATTTTTAACAACTTTTTTTGTAGAATGTTCAACCTATTTTCAGTCCATCGTGAGTGTTACCCAAAACTGCTTCTCAGAAAAGAAAGACAACTACCCACACTGACTGTAAACACTTCTTACAAAACACCTTTCGTCTGCATTACTTCTCTTCCTATCAGTGCTTGTTTCACAGATATCCTGCACTCCCATTTGAAATCAACCAATTTAAAAAGTGTGCTCTATATTTAGAACTAATCCTAGAAAATCCTGGACAGGTAGACTCTTTACTTTAGAACTGGCAAAAATTTGAAGACTTCAGTCTGCCGATCATTTGTATCTGACTACCGCCGTTGGTAATAATAATAATAATAATAATAATAACAGTACTGTTCAGGCCAAGGGTGTCCAACACGATACCCACAGGCCGCATGCGACGGTGATAAATTGAATATCTTCAATCTGAAACTCTCACCACACGGTACTACTCTCCCATGGGTCCATTCCGTTCACAACAATGCCGCTCCTACTATACTTGAACCCCCAGAGTCTTGCTGTTATAACCGTCCAATCGGTCAGACGCGCTGGTCTATTATCTTGCCGCTACTTCTGTTGCAACTGAGAACCTAGAGATTTAGAGACGTATAATGAAATTAATTTATAGATGTACAAGGAAAATCTGTCTTACTACTGTACAGCTGTGATAAAGAATCGTAGTTCTGACACCTACAAATCGGTAGGCGCTAAAAATCTTCTTGTGGACTGCAGTTGCTGCCGAAGTTTGCTACCTAACAGTACTGTAATTCTGTTAGGACAGATTTAATTTGATATCATACCCATTGCTACCAACAATTTCTATCGCAGCCAGTTACCGCTACAAATCTAAATACGTTAGGACTGCACGTGATGTCGGAAGCTGCTTCCCTTGCCCTTCGCCACCCCACAGTGGTTATCTTCCTTACTCCCTTCACACCGTATCAACAGTGAAAGAAGTTCTTTATTACGTGGTTGTACTGTACTGTCTGGTTGACTCTTGTCTGTGGTCGCCACTTGTTGACAGATGTCGGATGTCATCGACTTGAAACTACTGTCAACCTAAGCGAACTAACTGTATCTTTGTTGGACTTTCACAAATGATACCTGCCCAGATACAGACAGATATGCGTTACATGCGCCATCTTTCCTTGGAAGCAACTACGTTTGTGAACAACTATTTTCAATGGTGAAACATACAAATAGTAAAGATAGAACAAAAATCTCCGTAAACGCATTGAGAACATGCTGATTGGCACTGTGGTATCGACAGCTACGATGCCAAGGCGTAGGTGCAAGTTCTTAAGTTGGCACTACGGCGGACACCGACGACAACGCCCTCTAGCCGGCGCTGTGGAGATCTGCGAGCTCCGCTTCAAATTGAGCCCATTTGATCAAGAGCAGACGGCAGGGACACTTCGCTTCAGCTTCGCTTCATATAGAGACTTTGCTCTACTTACGACGGGTCTGGGGCGACGCACCTACGTACAAAGTTATGTGTGCCTCTGTGTATATTCATGCACCAGTAAACCACTTTTATTTACTGGCAGTACAGACGTGTTTCACCTTCTCCTGCTCCTACTCGCTTCCTACAGTCGGCCTACCCTTCAGTTTACAGGAGCAGACCCACGCGCCACCTTTCAGGCGGGATACAAAAGGAACCACTTCGATAGAACATGACACTAATACAATAGTTTACCAAATTCAAAGTAAATGTCACATTAATTATGCGATATGTTATTACTTGTACGTAAAATTATTTATGAAATCTCATGTTTGAAGTGTCACATTAATTCCATTTTGTTTATTTAGAATTAAGGAAATCATAAATCAATAAATTCTAAATTAACCATATCTGTTAAGTATGTGTACCTCCAACCGTCTCGCAGCCTTCTCTTTTTCCCAACTATTATTGTTAGTGTTAAGAATATTATGTGCGGCCAAAATATACTTGGGTTCTTCAAATGTGACCCAGGAAAGCAAAAAAAGTTGAACTCCCCTAATGTAGACCCTACAGTGATGTAATAGCTGTAACATAGTTGCTGTTCCGTTGTGTAGTCAGCTGATTTATTGTTGCGAAGTGAACTGTGAAGCCATTTGTAGGCTATTGTGGGAACTACCAAAAACTCGGAGATTGCATTTTGATGAGATTTTTCAGGACATGTGAGGTGTTCAAATGGCTCTAAGCACTATGGGACTTAACATCTGAGGTCATCAGTCCCCTAGACTTAGAACTACTTAAACCTAGCTAACCTAGGGACACCACACACATCCATGCCCGAGGCAGGATTCGAACCTGCGAGTCGCTCGGTCACAGCGGCCGGCCATGTGAGATGTGTGTCCCACTTTTACTGTAGTAGACGCCTGGTACAAGATACGTGCGAGTAGTATGTGTGTGTTGTGGGGGCTACGTGAGAAACATGTTCACACATTCGTCCCACAACCTGTAACCCTCGCAACACTGGCTCTTGCGTTAATGCTAGTAGGTCTATTCGAATAATAAATGCTATTATTGGGATCTTACGTAATCAGTATTGCAGTGATGATAGTAATAAGCTTGCAAAAGTAATTCAGTTTCGTGACCGAAACAGAACTGGATCCTTTTGTTTTCATCCCTCTGACAAATAAATTTTACGCCTCAGTGAGCAATTACCCACCCAGACTGAGAACCACTGTTGTACAACGTTAAGTGTAGCACTACAGCCTCTAAGGAAGAGAACAAAAATGTCGTTGACGGCTAGGCGGGAAGCCAGAAATACGTGCTCGATTAAGCTCAGGAAGCTATAAATACGTGCACGATTAACCGCAAAGTAGAATCAAATATTTGGACGCGCCTCTGTGACGTGGCTAGGAATATCCTCCTCACTTTCTCAGAAACTGAGGTTGTCGAATCTTACGTGAGACTTTTAACTGGCGCGAACAACTGTTTCCAGCGTTTCACGAGCGTGGCAATAACTGACTGGTGGACGCAGGAAAAAATATGCTATCCTCGGTAGGTGTAGTAAACAAAGCAAGTAGCATAAAATGCGCTCTACTATTCCCTTCGTGACCGACATCGTGCCACGAAAGGCTGCTCCCTCCAAATTGGGACGTGCTTCCAGGGGTCTGTGGCGAGTGTGCCAAATTGAGCCATCAAGTTGTTATCGAGGGCCCACCGCGGCGGCGCGCAGCAGAGGGCTGACGGTTTTAGCCGCCGTCAGATAAGCCGGCCACACCTGCCAGGGGGCGTGTGTCGGGCACGAAGGCCCCCGCAGCACACGCGACCCGGCCGCGTATGCCTGGCGGGAAACCTGGAGGCGCACAGGCCGAGGCAGCCCGCTTCTCGAGCTCGTCTAACCGGTTACTTTCCACCACTGTGCCATGCGTGGTATCTCTAGTCAGGTCCTTCGGCCCCGTTTACCCACAGACACCCAGTTGCGAAACTCGTTTCTTGAAACCAGCTTTGCGAAAATATTTTCTTAATCGGCTATCAGTGTGGCGACATCAGTGTTGGGGAACATCTGTCGGATCCCTCTTATATCCTTTTGCTTTTCTAAACTGCCCATTGGCCTTTGCGTTTCATAAACGTTTGCGAATAAAACCAGTCTCTCGGAAAGAAATGTGCCACTGTTTCCTTCAGGCTTACACGTTTATTACATGATAATCGGAATCTGCGCTCCTCACTTCCATTCCTAATCCAACTAATGTGATAACTCTACCTGACAATTGATGACAAAGAGGTAGATTACTAGAATGAGTTTTGCACTCTGCAGCGGAGTGTGCGCTGATGTGAAACTTCCTGGCAGATTAAAACTGTGTGCCGAACCGAGACTCGAACTCGGGACTTTGCCAGGAAGTTTCATATCAGCGCACACTCCGCTGCAGAGTGAATATCTCATTCTGCAAACATCCCCCAGGCTGTGGCTAAGCCATGTCTCCGCAATATCCTTTCTTCCGGGAGTGCTAGTTCTGCAAGGTTCGCAGGAGAGCTTCTGTGAAGTTTCGCAAGTAGGAAACGAGGTACTGGCGGAAGTACAGCTGTGAGGAGGGGGAGTAAGTCGTGCTTGAGTAGCTCAGTGGTAGAGCACTTGCCCGCGAAAGGCAAAGGTCCCGAGTTCGAGTCTCGGTCCGGCACACAGTTTTAATCTGCCAGGAAGTTTCAGGTAGATTAATAAGAGGAACATGAGAAGATACTGCCACGTATCTCACAACTTGTACTTTGAACGAGGCGTTCTTCTGCCGTAATTAAACCCAGTTATGTTGGTTTCCACAATTAATTTTAGTTTGAACAGAGCAGAAACGATTGCAGCCTCTCTTGCAATTAGCTCCTTTTAATTAGTCAAGAAACAAGCATGTCACTTCTTACCGACATATTAGATTTTCGTTCGTATGAAGCAATTTCGGATAGGCGAATTTCACACGCGAGTCGCACACCACTTCCAGCAAAGCGGTACCATTGTTCCTTTTGGACAATGGATACTCAAGGACAGTATTCAGAAGATATGAAGTTATGTCACATTTCTGACGGGGAGGCCCCATCCGGCCGCAGGGTTGCATATCTTATTTTAGGTGTCGCCGACATTGGGCGACCTACGTGTCGATGATGATGATGAAAGGATGACGAGAAGAGCGCAGCACCCAGTCCTCGAACGGAGAAAATCTCGAACCCGGCCAAAAATTGAACAGGTGCCCGCTACACGGTAGGCATACACGTTACCACTCAGCTAAGCATTCGGACTTATTCAGCAGAGCCACTGCCAGCCACGGTCGCTTTTCAAGCCCGAAAGGGTTCGTAAAGATTCATTTCCGATGGTATACTCCGTGGACGACACTTCACTGAATAACGGTGAAGAGTAAATTTACTTTACCTCTATGCTCACAAAGTTTTTGTGTTGACAATAGATGTAAAGTAAACGAAATTTAATTTATATTCGGGCCACTGTTTCATTCGCAACAATGTCGCAGCTTATGTAACAGTGAAGACACGCCCCTGGAAGGCTCGCTGCTTCCAGCCCCAGAGCTCGGAAAGTAATAACCGCTTTACGCCCAGGGACTGCAACACCGAAAATGCAGATAAAATACCTTCTGCACCACCCAAAATTTTCACAGTTTAAGCCGGCTGATGTGGCCGTGCGATTCTAGGCGCTTCAGTCTGGAACCGCGTGACCGCTACGGTCGCAGGTTCTAATCCTGCCTCGGGCATCGATGTGTGTGATGTCCTTAGGTTAGTTAGGTTTAAGTAGTTCTAAGTTCTAGGGGACTGATGACCACAGATGTTAAGTCCCATAGCGCTCACAGCCATTTGAACCATGTTTCGCAGTTTAATATCCGTTGATAACTTTTGATTCTGAAGCTGTAAGGAACCTTATTTAATACGTAATCGATTTACTAGTCCTCTTGACTGTATATAATTGATTGTAATAATATTGTAAATTGCTGGGTAATAGCCAAGGGAACTTTATTGAAATGTATCGATAGCAACGACAAAATGGTAGTAGCTGTGCAATTGTTTATCTTTGCGTATGATGGAGTGTCTCTGTCGCGTTGCGAGCAGAGAGGAAGAGAGCAGAATGAGTCATGAAAGTGTACTTCCGTGTTTGTTCGGCGTTACCACCGCCGCGGTGTGCAGCTATGCTTGCGCCAGTGTAGGCGCGCCTGACTTGTTGACCCGCGAGTATTGACCTCACAGTAAGTAAGAGGACAGGTGGAGGAAGCTGCAGTTCCAGCTATTGCCTGTCCCACAATTATCCATGGCTCTGGAGACGACTTAGGGTTCTCATTGCAGCAGCAGCAGCAACGGCAGCAGTAGCAACAACAACGGCGGCAGCTCAGCATTGTCGTCGGCTACATTGTTCGTCGTCTGCAGAGCTACAGCACCGTAAGACTGTTAAGTGAAAAACATTTCTTTCACAAAGTATGGATAAGATGAAAAATAACCAGCAATAGTTAAAATCTGTAGTCATTGTCCTCAGACATCATTATACCAAGCAGGGTCCCATTTCCTTTGCATGCAATCACAGAGTGTCGTAAGAACATGAAAACTGGTTTACTATTTACTGCCACTTTTGTGTGTTCACTAATATGCAGTTTCACTCTAAATTTTCTACCTCCGTAACTGTTAATTCTTGTATTGGATAACATAGGCTACAAAGAAGTAATGTAAGTTTTCACTGCAAAACTAATCACTAAAAATACAGCACAAATGAAGAGTGCGCGATTACATTTATTCTGTATTTAGCTTGGCGAGTGACTCCTGCTGGTCTGGTATTTATTTTATTGTTTTTATTTTAAGAGTAAAATCAGTAGCTCATTTGCTTAAAGTAAATTCAATGAACTGTTTCAATGTTCAAAAGTAAATTGCTCCCCTTTTGTAAATTTTGCATTTCGTTATACTGAGAGTACTGAAAGTTTTCTTTTTTTTTTCTTTTGTTATTTTACACGGCAGAGTTTAAGTTAAGCCAGTGATTTCATTTAACGTTGCTTTCAAAATTCAGTATTTTAGAATAGGTAACTGCAAACGCAGTGCTTTCTGACTCATTTATTTTCTCGTGAACTATTCTGTTGTGGAAAAACGTGATAACTTTCTGTTGCTTCCCAGTGATTATTTGCTTAAATGTATTTGCCATTACCTTTCTCAAGATTTAGGAGATTCATTGTCCTAGTGTCCGCCCCTGGCAGCTGAGTGGTCAGCGCGACAGACTGTCAACCCTAAGGGCCCGGGTTCGACTCCCGACTGGGTCGGGGATTTTCTCCGTTCAGGGACTGGGTGTTGTGTTGTCCTAATCATTATCATCTCATCCCCATCGATGCGCAAGTTGCCGAAGTGGCGTCAAATCGAAAGACTTGCACCAGGCGAGCGGTCTAACCGACGGGAGTCACACATCACACGCCATTGTTATTATTATTGTCGTAGTGGGCTGCCAACAGTTTACTTATCCCATCTTTTTATCTTTTTAGCTAATCGGTGTTTCATTTCTGTAGTAAATATTACGCCAGGATGTCGCCTCTCCTCACCCCGCCTGTGCGATTCGTGGGCGATTGCACTATGCACTATATTCCACCACCTATTTCAAAGTTTAAGTTTAGAATAGACTGTTCCTTCAGAAGACTCTGTTGTACACTTTCCTCCGCCTAACCGGTGTTACTGTCCTTCGGTAACGATAGTCTTACTGTAAAATTTGATTAGGTATATGCGATCACGGTCAGTTATATCGCAATCCACAAGGCCGATTAGGAAGGAGGAGGTTAGGAGGCGACATCCTGGCGCCAGTAGAAAGTTGACAGTTTGCCGATAAAGTAGGAGTTTATGCCGCCAGCAGACGTACTGTCACCAAGGGTGTTTTCCGATACCGTTCGTAGACCTACGTAAGAGGGTTGAAACTTTAAAAGTGGCTCCTATTTATTTACAGCTCTTAGAAAATAGATACGTGTTTCGAAGTTTAACTGACCTTCAGAGTAGTCACCAGCATTGTGTATAACCATTTGCCAGCGAAGTTGAAGTCTCAAGATACTCTTAGTAGTGTCAGTTGTGTTGACAGTTCGTGCGGCGCGGTCTATTGCGACGAATTTGTAGCAGTTCTGAAGCGAACGCCCTGAAATGTTTCCTTTAGTTTAGGAATCGAGTTAAACTCACGAGGGCTTAAGTCAGGGAAGTGCAGTAGGTGGTACAGCACTTCGCAGCCCCATCAGTCAAACAACGCAGCCCCATCAGTCAAACAAATCAGTACCAGCTTGCACTGTACGTGCTTGAGCATTGTCCTGCAAAGTGATGGTCAGGTCCTCCAGACAGTGTCACCACTTCTGTCTGTAAGCTGGTCGTAGGCTTTGTTCCAAAAATTAACAGCATGGCTGCTAAAATGTACACTACAACGAGAGTTTGAATGTGATAAAATCAACACACACTATACCCGAAGCAGAAGAAATAGACCATTCCACATGTTTAACATTATGGTTCTCACGTTTCGTTTAGATAAACACTTTAAAGATAGCTTTAAATTGTAGTTAAAATATATTCCTTTTTATATTTTCCGACGTAACCAAATTTATCTTTGCAGATGATTGGTTACAGCCGTCTGTAACAGTCGTTATATCTAAAAGTAAAAATGAATATTTCGTGTCATGCGTAAACCGCAATCCATATTTTAAAATAATGCGATTACAAAATTCTCATATGCAGTTGTTGCAAATGAAATTCTCATATGCAGTTGTTGCACATGAAGACCATGCACTATAGCCGATTTAAAACGTATGCTACTAGATTTTGTGTAGCAGTACATAAAATTAAAATAAAATAAAAGTCCATCCATTTTCGACATCTGGTGGTAGTTATAAAAGCTATAAATGTACATTTCGTTTCATCTCTACTTTGAAGATTTAGGAGATTCATTGTCCTAGTGGGCTGCCAACAGTTTAATTATCCCTTCTTTTTATCTTTATAGCTAATTGTGTTTGCTTGTAAATAAATTAGGTTTTCGAGGGGATGTGCCTTGAGCAAATCGCACTACTTTTCTTTTCTTCTGTACCTAGACAGGTTTCACTGAAATTTCAGCATAATCAGTAGGCTTTTATTTTCCTTCTATTAGAGACGTAAGATATTTTTTCTACTTTTACATATAAAAATTCATGTTTTAGGTAAAAACTGGGAAATATGTAAAACAGACCATTTTATAGATAAATACGTTTCCACCACGTACTATGGAAATCCTGATTTTTGGTGTTTTGCGTAATACTTGCTTTCCTTTCAAGGTTTGTCATATGTAACCACACAGAAATTAACGTGGAAAAGTTACTTACTTAGAAATCTCTACGGCTAGGAATCTTTTGGTTAGGCTTAATGTTAATTAAGTCTTTGTGGAAGATTGTTTGTGTGCGTGTATGTGGGGGGGGGAGGGTGGGGGGAGGTTGTTTATGAGTTAGTGTGGTCTAGTAGTTCTCTCAGGGCGGAACACAGAGTTGTACTCCAGAGCGCTGTATATTCATTCATTATTTGTTTTCCATCGACTATGGCCTTTTTTATTTGGTAGTCTTCTTCGGTTATTAGTTGTTGGGGGGGGGGGGGGGGGGGCTGTTGCTGCATTTGAGATTTTTCAAGTCTGTGTTGATGTCCGGTGGGCTGTATTGCATGTCCATGAGATGTTCAACGAATGTAGAACGACACCTTTTTTTTTTTTTTTTTTAGTGCTCCTCTGTGTTTTATGTATCTTGTATTAAAGTTTCTGCTTCTCAGTTCTGTTAAATTGATTTGCTGTGCTGGTATGTCAGCTGGTTAATACCAGATGTGTTGCTATTTTCTGTGTTTACATTAGTGGCTCTTAGTTTTGTCTCTGTTGATTTATCTGTTCTGCAGGGGGATGTTTGTCCCTTCTTTTGTTTCCTATTCTGTAAGCTGATTTGTTGTTGTAAGGCTGTACAATTAGATTGTTCTTATGGGCATTTCTTTCTGTGTTCTGAGTCTTTATTTTAACTTTGTACTTGTATGCGGAAGACGAACTGTTAATTTTTGTGTGCTAGGTACCCTCTTATTTGTGTTTTAATTTTGTGATTCAGTTTCCTTACAATATTTGTGTCATTATCTGTAGCTATATGTTCGATTATCTGTAATTGATTTTTGTAGTTGTCTTCATTCATTAAAGTTTTGTTCAGTCTGAACAGCACATACTGGAAATTGGTCAGTTTGTGTGCAATCAGATGGTTAGGGTATTTGTGTAGGCTGTGCTGGTGATGGCGACTTTCCTTAATATGAAGAATTATTGTTGGTTGTTTGTGTCTTGTGACGTTTAGGAAATTTAACATTTGATTATTTTCTGCTTCTGTGGTGAATTTTATCTTCGGGCGAACTGTGATTACGTCATTATGGAGTTGCTGGATGCGACTGTGTGTCCCATCTGGAAAGCATATGAAGTCAGCTACGCAGCAATGCCAATGTACTAACATGTATTGCTTGGGTCTTACTATTGTTTCAAATATTTTGTTCTCAGTGTGGGGAAGGTAGTGACTAGGAATGCACCGACTGGTCACCCCATGGCAGGACCATCTTGCTGCGGGTATATCCGTTTGTGAAATGAGAAATAGTATTATGTAGTGATTTGGTTTAGAAAGTTTATTTCTGTTAAGTAGTGTTTTGGAATGTCTTTCTGTTCTTCTAATTGCTATTTGATTATGCTGATAGTTTCTGTGATGGGGATATTTATGTACACGGTTGTAATGTCAAATGATTTGAGTGTGACTGTTGATGGGACGTTGATGTCTCACGACCCTCACAAACGTTCAAAACTCCCTCGTAGAAGACATTCAGCAGTTCCACTGGCATATATATATATATATATATATATATATATATATATATATATATATATGTTTTCTACGTTAATTTATGAGTAGTTAGAGATGACAGACTGCGAAAGGAAAGAAAGTATAACGCAAAACACAAAAGCCAGAGAGCCCACAGCATATGGTAGCAAGATATGTATCTACAAAACTTTCTGTTTTTCAAATTTGTAAATACTTTCTTAAAAACTCAAATTTATATGTTTATAAGTGGTAAAGACCATTTTTCATGTTTAACAAAATGAAAATGATTATCCACAGTTGATGCTGAAATTTCAACGAAACTTGTCTGGATAAAGAAGGGAAAGGAAACTTTGTTTCGCTCAAGGCGGACCCCTTTAAAAACAAACAAATTGCGTTTGTTAATCAGTTTTGTAAAATGAACAACGTATGTATCTGATCTGAAGTTTCATTACCTAGTTAGTAGACAAGAAATTAATTCATCATACACGCGTGATGTACGATGAACTCCTGCCGTAAATGGCCAGCTAGTAAACATCTCTTACCTCTACTCCAGGATGTCGCACCAGGCCAATGAACTGCATGGTATTACAACAATACACTTCCGTGATGAAAAGACGATCCCACAATTTGCCATCATTAACCATCACAACGGAGAAACCAGAAGAATATTTCACCCAGCTGACGGGGAGGATACACTTCAACAATAAACAGCTAGACACAAACGGCCGTGAGTTTTTGGCCGCTCACCTGCTACTGACGCGGATACTTTCGGCTTTAGATTGGGACTGGATCGACGCAGCAACGGTGGCACCACTAACATCATCAAGGCAGAGAGACACGGAAAAACAGAAAGGGAAATCCAGTCGGCTGTCATTACAACAACACGGGACAGAACGAAAAACTGAGGACGAGGGTGCCATCTCAGCACTTAAGAAGGAACTAAACTTTACTCCTTCACTACGAAGCTTCCCTTTCGCTGACATAATAAGTGTAGTTGAACTAGCAGTTGGTAAGTTTTCCATAGAAACTGCAGAAGGAATTCGTAGAAAAATGAACCACGTTCTTTTAAAATCCAAGCCGCCAGCACGAAACATGACTAGAGCTGAACACGATGGCCGCCGAGCTATCCGCAACGATCTTCTCACTGTCGTACTGGCAGATGACAAAGGGCAACGCCGCACCTTAATGGAACGAGTCGACTATGATGCGAATATCTGACGGATACTGGAGGAAGATAAATATTAAAAACTACCTCAGGACTCAACATCCTGAATAGTGAGGAACTTCGGAGCTTCTCAAACGGTCGTCGCTGGAAGAGAGTGTTGGTAAGAAGCTCCTCTCTCAGGCACCCAGACCACCCACGTTATACGGTCTACCAAGAGTGCATAACAAAGATACACCTTTAAGGACTATAGTTAGCACCATCGGATCGTCGACCTAGAGACTTGCAAAGCAATTGGCCAGCCTCCTGTCGATTCACGCTGTACACCGTGCGCACCATATAAAGAATACGGCAGAATTCATCGATCGAAATAAACGTCTATGTTTTGATGTGGTTTTCCCATTCACGTGTGTGTCCATCACAGACTCTATAGACTTGCTGTACCGGCTCTTTGACGACACCAATGTGGAGCAGCGCGGGGTAGCCGCGCGGTCTGGGGCGCATTGTACGGCACGCGTGGCTCCCCTCGTCGAAGTTTCGAATCTTCCCTCGGGAATGGGTGTGTATGTTGTCCATAGAGTAACTTAGTTTACGTTGGATTAAGTAGTGTGTAGGCTTAGGGACCGATGACCTCAGCGGTTTGGCCCATGAGACCTTACCACATTCTTTTTTCACCACCATGGATTTATTTAAACGTACCCTGACGTCATCGTATTTTTTACACTTTGGAAAAAATTTCAGCGTACGGACGGCGTCGCGGTAAGGAGTCCATTAGCCCCAGTTGTAGCTAACCTCTTCATGGACTATTTTTAGGATGTCGCCTTGGACGCGGCTCTTGCAAAGACTAGTTGTTTTTATCGCTATGTCGACGATGCCTTCGTCATATGGCCTCATGGACCTCAAAAGCTCAAAGAGTTCCTGAAACACACCAACAACATCCACGACCACATAAAGTTCATGATGGAAGTAGAATAGGATGGTTGTTTGCCATTCCTGGACGTCTTTGTTCGCCGAGTCTCGGTCATAGCGTTTACCACAAGCCCACTGAGACGTGAATTTACTTTCAAAACAGTTTCTTAAGAATTTTTTTATTTACTAGCGATACATCAAGAACATTAACACATTTAATCACACTATGTGAGCGTGGAAGTAGTTGCCAGTGGGTAACTGGTGAAAAAAAAAAATCAGATTTCTTTCAACAAATGGAAATTTTATTCCTAAAAGCACCATCTAAATTTTATTAAGTTACAATTTATTCAGAGGCAGAAAGAACAAATTTTTGACTGCATGAGCTTTCAGGCTGAGAACCTTGCCGCTCCCTTTTGACACGCCCGTAGTCACGACCGCTCACAACAACCACTGAAAGACTACACTGGCGCAAATTTGCAACACACCAGGTTACTTTAAACTAAAAATTTTAACAACTCACACAAGCACATAAACTATGCACCCCGTAGGAGGGATGGAAATGGTACAAAACACTCACATTAAAAGATAACTTGCCACCGAAGGTGAAACTTGATTTAAAAAAAAAAAATGTCTTACGGTGAAAGGGTGGCAGCTCTATATACTAAAATGACCATTTAAATAAAACCCATTAAAAGCAGTCTTACATAAAATATACAAGGTTGGCCAAACATGCTCTACATTACACATATACTGCCTCTCAAGATGAAAGGCAAAATAAAAACATATTTCAGGAATTCGGCCGTTACACTTCAAGCAATAAATTCGTTAACACCGAATCCGACAAACATGACAGAGGCAGCTATTAACGTACGGCAGGCGACAGACAGACACTAACTGCCTAACAAATGCGGACGAGAGACAGATAAGCAAGCTGGGGACGAGAAACTGACCAAGAACACAAGTAGAATTTAATAAGTAATGAAACAACATATCACGAATCACTTAAATTTTAATAAACCGCGGTGTCTGGCGAAGACCTGGCGCAGCATCACACTACCCGCTGCGGCGCGCTGTTCAAAACAGCAATTTTTACCACGGCTCACCCACATCACCAAATACCATTACCCAGCACAGAAACTGACTGTTCTGAGGACCTAGGTACATCGAGCTGAAACCATCTAAGGCCCCGAAAACCTGCCAATGGAACTGAGCCAGTTACGTAAAATTTTCAAGAAAAACGGTTACAACAATAAACAAATTTCACAAGTAGTTTCTGCTAAACTGGGAAAGCAGAACACTTCCGAAAAAGAAAGGAAAAAGATTGCGATTTTAACTTTTTGTCGCTCATTAACAGCGAAGATTAGCCGCCTCCAGTAAAAGCAAAATCTGTTCAGTCTTCAGGCCCCTAGTGAAGATCCGACAGCTGAAGAAGCCTGTGAAAGACGATATAGGCCTCAGAACACCGGGAACATACAAAATAACGGCTGGGTGTGGGAAGTTTTTATGTCAGCCAGACTGTCCGTAACATTGAACTGCGTTGCATATCGCATGAAAGGTGTTTGTGCCAACACTATCCCAAAGAATCAGTTGAAGCGGTGCAGGCACTGGAAAATGGACACCGAACTGCGTTCAAATGGTTCAAATGGCTCTGAGCACTATGGGACTCAACTGCTGTGGTCATCAGTCCCCTAGAACTTAGAACTAATTAAACCTAACTACCCTAAGGACATCACACACATCCATGCTCGAGGCAGGATTCGAACCTCCGACCGTAGCAGCAGCGCGGCTCCGGACTGGAGCGCCTAGAACCGCACGACCACCGCGGCCGGCTCACCGAATTGCGTTCGACGATGCTTCTATTATTAAGGAGAACAACGTCTTCTGGTATAGCGTGATACATGAAGCAACAGAGATCAAAATATTGGACAGTGTATTGAAGCTGAGTACGATCTGGAATCCCGTGATCGGCCGCGCAGTCAAAAGATTGCCACATAGTGTATGGTGCGGGACCAGGCATCGGCGGCGTCACAGACGGCGCTGTGGCCTTATACCGTAACCACAGCAGCGACGCTCAGACGACAGTCAACCAGTTGACAACGGCAGAGGAGATTTCTGCCGAAAGCTCGTGAGTTAACCACTTGAAATTGTGACTCTGAGCACTATGGGACTCAACATCTTAGGTCATAAGTCCCCTAGAACTTAGAACTACTTAAACCTAACTAACCTAAGGACATCACACACATCCATGCCCGAGGCAGGATTCGAACCTGCGACCGTAGCAGTCCCGCGGTTCCGGACTGCAGCGCCAGAACCGCTAGACCACCGCGGCCGGCGTTAGCCACTTGAGGTGCCTTGAAATCCGAGAATGTTTTATTAATAATAATAAATGTAACAATTATTAATGCTATTGTTACTGTCAATATGATGAATATACAGGGTGTTACAAACAGGTACGACCAAACTTTCAGGAAACATTCATCACACACAAAGAAAGTAAATACACTCCTGGAAATGGAAAAAAGAACACATTGACACCGGTGTGTCAGACCCACCATACTTGCTCCGGACACTGCGAGAGGGCTGTACAAGCAATGATCACACGCACGGCACAGCGTCCACACCAGGAACCGCGGTGTTGGCCGTCGAATGGCGCTAGCTGCGCAGCATTTGTGCACCGCCGCCGTCAGTGTCAGCCAGTTTGCCGTGGCATACGGAGCTCCACCGCAGTCTTTAACACTGGTAGCATGCCGCGACAGCGTGGACGTGAACCGTACGTGCAGTTGACGGACTTTGAGCGAGGGCTTATAGTGGGCATGCGGGAGGCCAGGTGGACGTACCGCCGAATTGCTCAACACGTGGGGCGTGAGGTCTCCACAGTACATCGATGTTGTCGCCAGTGGTCGGCGGAAGGTGCACGTGCCCGTCGACCTGGGACCGGACCGCAGCGACGCACGGATGCACGCCAAGACCGTAGGATCCTACGCAGTGCCGTAGGGGACCGCACCGCCACTTCCCAGCAAATTAGGGACACTGTTGCTCCTGGGGTATCGGCGAGGACCATTCGCAACCGTCTCCATGAAGCTGGGCTACGGTTCCGCACACCGTTAGGCCGTCTTCCGCTCACGCCCCAACATCGTGCAGCCCGCCTCCAGTGGTGTCGCGACAGGCGTGAATGGAGGGACGAATGGAGACGTGTCGTCTTCATAGATGAGAGTCGCTTCTGCCTTGGTGCCAATGATGGTCGTATGCGTGTTTGGTGCCGTGCAGGTGAGCGCCACAATCAGGACTGCATACGACCGAGGCACACAGGGCCAACACACGGCATCATGGTGTGGGGAGCGATCTCCAACACTGGCCGTACACCACTGGTGATCGTCGAGGGGACACTGAATAGTGCACGGTACATCCAAACCGTCATCGAACCCATCGTTCTACCATTCCTAGACCGGCAAGGGAACTTGCTGTTCCAACAGGACAATGCACGTCCGCATGTATCCCGTGCCACCCAACGTGCTCTAGAAGGTGTAAGTCAACTACCCTGGCCAGCAAGATCTCCGGATCTGTCCCCCATTGAGCATGTTTGGGACTGGATGAAGCGTCGTCTCACGCGGTCTGCACGTCCAGCACGAACGCTGGTCCAACTGAGGCGCCAGGTGGAAATGGCATGGCAAGCCGTTCCACAGGACTACATCCAGCATCTCTACGATCGTCTCCATGGGAGAATAGCAGCCTGCATTGCTGCGAAAGGTGGATATACACTGTACTAGTGCCGACATTGTGCATGCTCTGTTGCCTGTGTCTATGTGACTGTGGTTCTGTCAGTGTGATCATGTGATGTATCTGACCCCAGGAATGTGTCAATAAAGTTTCCCCTTCCTGGGACAATGAATTCACGGTGTTCTTATTTCAATTTCCAGGAGTGTATGTTATGTGGACATGTGTCCGGAAACGCTTACTTTCCATGTTAGAGCTCATTTTATTACTTCTCTTCAAATCACATTATCCATGGAATGGAAACACACAGCAACACAACGTACCAGCGTGACTTCAAACACTTTGTTAAGGGAAATGTTCAAAATATCCTCCGTTAGCGAGGATACATGTATCCACCCTCCGTCGCATGGAATCCCTGATGCGCTGATGCAGCTCTGGAGAATGGCGTATTGTATTACAGCCGTCCACAATACGAGCACGGAGAGTCTTACATTTGGTACCGGGGTTGCGTAGACAAGAGCTTTCAAATGTACACATAAATGAAAGTCAAGAGGGTTGAGGTCAGGAGAGCGTGGAAGCCATGGAATTGGTCCGCCTCTACCAATCCATCGGTCACCGAATCTGTTGTTGAGAAGCGTACGAACACTTCGACTGAAATGTGCAGGAGCTCCATCGTGCGTGAACCACATGTTGTCGTACTTGTAAAGGGACATATTCTAACAGCACAGGTAGAGCATCCCGTATGAAATCATGATATCAGGCTCCACTGAGCGTAGGTGGAAGAACATGGGCCCCAATGAAGACATCACCAACAATGCCTGCCCAAACGTTCACAGAAAATCTGTGTTGATGAGGTGATTGAACAATTGCGTGCGGATTCTCGTCAGCCCACACATGTTGATTGTGAAAATTTACAATTTGATCACGTTGGAATGAAGCGTCATCCGTAAGGAGAACATTTGCACTGAAATGAGGATTGACCCATTGTTGGATGAACCATTCGCAGAAGTGTACCCGTGGAAGTCAATCAGCTGCTGATAGTGCCTGCACACGCTGTACATGGTACGGAAACTACTGGTTCACCCGTAGCACTCTCCATACAGTGACGTGGTCAACGTTACCTTGTACAGCAGCAACTTCTCTGACGCTGACATTAGGGTTATCGACAACTGCACGAAGAATTTGCCTCGTCCATTGCAGGTGTCCTCGTCGTTCTAGGTCCTCCCCAGTCGCGAGTCATAGGCTGGAATGTTCCGTGCTCCCTGAGACACCGAATCGGTGTCACCGATCTATTGCTTCGAACGTCTTCCTGTCGGGACAACTTCGTTCTGGAAATCTGTCTCGATACAAACGTACCGTGCCACGGCTATTGCCCCGTGCTAATCCATACATCAAATGGGCATCTGCCAACTCCGCATTTGTAAACATTGCACTGACTAAAAAACCACGTTCGTGATGAACACTAACCTGTTGGTGCTTGATGCTATTACTGTAGAGCAATGAGTCGCATGTCAACACAAGCACCGAAGTCAACATTACCTTCCTTAAATTGGGCCAACTGGCGGTGAATCGAGGAAGTACAGTACATACTGATGAAACTAAAATGAGCTCTAACATGGAAATTAAGCGGTTCCGGACACATGCCCACATAATATATTTTCTTTATTTGTGCGTGAGGAATGTTTCCTGAAAGTTTGGCCGTAGATTTTTGTAACACCCTGTAAATGAAAAGTGGTCGTGTTTGTGTGCATGTGTCAGTGATTGTACGGGAATATGTATGCGTGAGAGCTCGTTCGCGGGCGCGCGCGCGCGCGCGTGTGTGTGTCTGTGTGTGTGTGTGTGTGTGTACGTGTATTTCAATATCTGTATGCAAGAGAAAGTGAGAGAGAGAGAGAGAGAGAGAGAGAGAGAGAGAGAGAGAGAGAGAGACAGAACACAGTTAACCATAAATTACTGTTTGTCAGTAAGGAATGACAATTTAAATTGTCAGCAAGTTGCCACTCTTTTTTTGTTTTCTTTTTCTATGGTGGTGCATATTCCTCGTTTCACATCATAGTAAGGGATCCCAATTATGATTTATGGAACATAAATAAATTCCTTAAACTGTACTAAACTATATACATGAGACTTTCTTCGGCAATAGCAGAGCTGCTACGTACGTTCTTCACTACGAGAGGGATAATTCTTTCATGACCCTTATTTCACTTAGGTATATAGTGCAAATTTTCTTTCGTAAAATTTGATCATTTTATGATCTCTTACTTCAAAATTGTTTCATGATACTGGTGACAAACATTCTGAACTGGTCGCTCAGTTCACGTATTGTACCAGTAGCCTATTTACATAATTTGCACTATTTCTTTTAGAAGCTTACCTTTTTTTTAAAAGAAAATAGTCGTAACACTTTCATTAAATGTCATTTTAGAGCCTGTGTTATCCATGTTGCAAGCGCGGAACAGCGTCGTTTGTCGAGTACAGAAGAAAACTGTGATAAATTATTACCTTACACTGCACATTTAAGGGCGTTCTTGACAAATTGTTTAAATCGCCATTTTGATTAAGCGAAACACAGAAGTTGAGGATGTGCTCTATCTCCATTACGTTCCACGTCTAGAAATTTAAACTAAGTAAGCTGTGGAATAAATAAATTAACGAAGGTGTTGCTAACTTTCACGCGGGCATGATAATGCAACACTCCGATATGTGCTAACTACAGTTATTTAGGCGTGCCTCTAAAGTGCTCAACCATCTCTCTAAGCTTAATCGCTATGTGTGTTTGGAATGTGTTGTTTAGGTTAAATAACGAATGAATAAACTTCATTAAACAATTGGGAATTTCACAGGTGCATGAAAAGAACGGCTGCTGTAGCACCACACTGTCTCATCTGTAAAGTTACCTCTTTTGTGTACAGCAGTCTCTCTACCTTTAAACGCACACATGCAACATCGGTTTTTTTAAGGAAAAAAGAAAAAGAAAACATCCGCGCTCAATAAATATTCATGGTGCAACGCGGTTATTTAATTTACTTCAAAGCGGGACACGGACAGCTCTTGCATAAGCAATCAGACTTGATTAGTCGGCAAAAATAGGTTGTGCTCCGCTTGGGCATGCTTTTCGCGACGGGCTACCACGCTTAGCAAGAGAACGTCTCCCGATTGCTCCTTTTCTTAATTTTTTTCTTAGAAATGCAAATATACGATAAAAATTTAGTAATAGTCATTCGAAAACTTGGTTTTTTAAATGAATAAAAGATATGGCGAAAATACGGAACGAAACGCTAAAACCGTTGATCCATTGATTATTATTTAGTTCTGTTCTGGAAGCTCGATCGAAAACAATGTACTCTATAATTCTATAGAAATTTTGCTTACTTCACAATTAGAATCACTTCTGGGAAGGACGTGTCAATTTGAAACATGTGGCTAATACGGTAATATATTTTTAAGGTAGTGAATTCAAATAATTCATATCATACGGGCTTTCATTCAGACGCCAACGTTCTCGTCTACAAAGGACATCCTAAAGAAAACACAGCTTGAATTATGTGGTATGGTAAGATGTGAAATGAGAGCTGCAGAACGCTTCAGTCAAAATATTCTACGACAAGTGCGCGCAACTTGTTTCGGCAAAATAGCGTCATCAGTTCCTTTTCCTACATGTAACAGACAGTTTCTTCTGTATTCAAGTCTTATCAGTTGATAATGCGAAATCGAAACGTACGTATAACTACAGAATGCATGTTATGAAGTAAGGTCTTCACAGGTTCACTTTAATATTCTCTTTTAGTTTGCCCTTCAGGAGTGAGAGTAAGTTATTGGACAGAACCAACATTTTGTAAATAATACAGCGGTGTCCGTCGGTAACAATTAGCGATCTCAAGTCCTAATATTTATTATGATCGGGAACACAAGAGTAACAGTGTAAGGTGTGTAAGTGTGTGTTAATTTTTGTAGGAATTTTTCTTGTTTAAGATGTCTGAAATCGTGCTTGTGAGGTTTGACGTGCTCAGAGCAGAGATGTTGCGATGCATAGAAATGCGACAGAGATGATTTTTGCCCTGCGATCATACGCAGTATAAAAAATTAAGGAACCCGAATGACAGCAATGGTTTTCGAGTATCTCTGTAGTTAGGTTTTGCAACTCTGTAATCGAGACGTGCTGTAGTTACCGAGAGCAGCTTGCAACTAGGTGAGAAAAATCGTGTAGAGAACAGATTCTTTCTGTCGTTAAATTTCACAGGTACCAACTTTACTTTCAAAGTAATCGATTTGTTCTAATCAAAGCTCATAGTAAAATTTTGTGATTACAGTAAGTTCCAGACATAGGATCATTTTTTTAAGATTCTAGCAGTTACATTTATCCATGCATTCTCGCAGCTGAATTTTGTCAACAAGAATTGACATGAAGATTCCTACAGAAGCAGTTGCACTTTCAGATGAAATTTCACCTTATAACTTACAACCGAAAGCGACACCCGCCAACGTGAATCGTATTACTGCCACTAAACCCCACACAATTTTTTTAAAGCCAGGACTAATTAATTCTCGGACGTTTTCTTTGTTCTAGGAACAGCTACAGAGTTCTAGAAGTACTTTGAGGTATCTAGAATGATTAGTCGCTTGCTCTTCTTCCTATTTTTCATCCAAGTCCATAAAGGAGGTACGGGCATTTCTCTTCGGTAGAAACTATTTATAGAGAGGAAGACATATGGACTTGTTAGATTTGAAATACTTTAACAGTTCCGTAGTTATGCTTCATTTCATATGTCACCAGGAAATATTTCACCCTCACAGTTTTTCCGTAAGATCATATGTTTATCTAACTGAAAATGCTAAAGAGCAAAAATTGAACATAGCACGTACATGCGGAAATACATAAATTAACATTAATTTAGAAAACACGTCACCCCCATATGTTCTTGCTCGGTTGATAGCCATTATGGGTTGGGTTGGGTTGTTTGGGGAAGGAGACCATACAGCGAGGTCATCGGTCTCTACGGATTAGGTAAGGACGGGGAAGGAAGTCGGCCGTGCCCTTTGAAAGGAGCCATCCCGGCATTTGCCTGGAGCGATTTAGGGAAATCACGGCAAACCTAAATCAGGATTGCCGGACGCGGGACTGAACCGTCGTCCTCCCGAATGCGAGTCCAGTGTCTAACCACTGCGCCACCTCGCTCGGTAGCCATTATGGCCTGGCAGTTAATAAAATAAGGCAACTGAAAAGGCGGCCGGTATTAATTTCTCGACGTTGTGGACATTGTAGCGCAACAGAAACTTCCTAATTTGATACTAAAGCTGTTATTTAGACCGTATATTATGCATGTTATGCAGCGGATTCGGTACATACCCCCTATCGTCACAATTCCACATTTAAAATTTCCGTACAGCAAAGTACTCGGTACAACTTCTTTGAGCTTTCCAACGCGTATTTTGCAGCAAGTACAAATAGGACATTGAAACAGTTGTTTATATTACTGATCGAGTTCAGTTAAGAAAAATACCGTAACACTGAAAGGAAGAAAGTGAGGAAAAAGGAAACAATGCGTTATGCTACTATTGTATTTATAATAAAAATATTCGAATTAAAAACTTGGTTGTGAGGAATATGAATGACAACCGTAAACATCTATTTCCAATTGGAGAATGTACAATGCGCTAAAAGTTCTTGGTGTTTACTGTTATCTTCATTAACACTTTTGTGGATATGTGATCGCGTCGTCACGTTTTTGTACGGATCAACGTTTCTCCACTGTTCCAGATGACATTTATATGTGTTGCATGTTTACTAGTAAATCAGAGCCTCGTTTGGAGTCGTATAACGCCTTATTCAATCCAGTTTCTGTCGGTCTGTCAAGGAAAAACGATGGGCAGCCCTTCCTCACCTGGTGGCTCATCCGACTGCATAGCGTAAATACTAACACTATCAACAGATATCTGCACACCAACCGCACCTTCGCCGAAAACAGAAGAATTCCGCTGCGCTCACGTTAACGAGAAGAGTACACTGTAATAGCGTAGCAGAACAATGGGAGACAAAACAGCAAAAATTACGACTTAATTTCGGAATCAATCGTTAAAACAGCAAACTGGAAATACAAAATATCGGAAGGGAGGAGAAAATAGAACAAAAACGCGTCATAGTCTTTTTGTAAATGCGGGGCATCGATGAAGGGGTGAAAGAAGTTCACGTAGGGCGTATCAGTCCATTCTACTGAAGTAGCCTCCACGAGGGATTCTGTCGACAAGCAGTGCACACTTGGAGTCTACGAATTCAGTTGCGAGTTTCGAGTAGTGTAGACAGGTGAGAGGGGCGATGTATTATCACAAGCCTAACCGAACACGTCCACAGCTCGTGGTACCACAGTCGGGTTCTCGCTTCCCAAGCACGGGATCCCGGGTTCGATTCCCGGCGGGGTTAGGGATTTTCACCTGCCTCGAGATAACTGGGTGTTGTCCTCATCGTTTATGAAAGTGGAGTGATTGGACTGTGCAAAGGTTGGGAATTTGTACGGGCGCTGACAACCGCGCGTTTGAGCGTCCCACAAACCAAACATCATCGTCTAACCGAACACGACAGGTGCCAGACAGTCATCGATAACGTATCGTCATAAGGAACACAGCAAAACTATCCGGGTCTAAGACGTTCGCGTGCCCGCTAAACAGTTTCTCACACTCAGTAACATACGATTGACGGTTAAATAGTGAAGCAGCCTGCCAAGGCGAAGCCGCGCAATTATCCCACCCCTGCCCTGGCGTACGGGACTACAAGCCCCACCGCCACACCTTCACCTGCCCATGTTAGGCAAAATTTTTCTGCCTGACTCATGTAGTACTATCACCGTCAGAGGGTGGTACGGGACTACAAGTCCCACCGCCACACCTCCAAAGCGAATTGCAGTGACGGAGTCACTGCCCTGTGGAAATTTACCGCCTCACCAACACAGTTTGACCGCAATAGACCGGTGACGCTGTATTGTAACATATCAACATATCACCCCGGACTACAAGTCCAAAAAAAAAAAAAAAAAAAAAAAAAACCAAGGCGAAGCGCGACGACATATATTGGCTCCAATCGTGTTGCCTTCCAGGAGACAGTCTACGAGCCGGCTGATAGCATTGATTAGACTGACCTAAAGCCACCCTCACACGGTACGAGGCAATTAATGTGAACGTGGACACGAACGAGATATCCGACCTGACGGGAGACAGAGCCTTCGGAAAGCGCGACAAGCTGGTTAACGTCATTCGCGCTCTCAGGTCTCTCCCTCGGCCTTTGTCGGCTTTATTTAGCTCCCACACCACGCAGCGTCTTTACGAAAATGAATACGAGTAAAATAGCTGCATTAACCCCGCTAGCTTTTGTCGAAGACGAGAAGCGGAAAACGCGAAGAAGATTTTCGACTCGTCGATTGCTTGAACAGCGAATTGCTGGTAGAGGAACACCACGTGATGTATAATGTATAATGATCGGAGATGGGATGGCTCTGAGCACTATGGGACTTAACATCGATGGTCATCAGTCCCCTAGAACCTAGAACTACTTAAACCTAACTAACCTAAGGACAGCACACAACACCCAGCCATCACGAGGCAGAGAAAATCCCTGACCCCGCCAGGAATCGAACCCGGGAACCCGGGCGTGGGAAGCAAGAACGCTACCGCACGACCACGAGATGCTGCCAGATCGGAGATGCTTATTAGTCGTAGTTATTCATTAACTCAGTTGAATTTTCATCTCATTTCTGGTTTCGGTTTTCAAGTGGATATAGTTAAGGTACCGGTCTAACGCCAGTTTTCGAAAGCACTTATATAGGTCTGTGTCAGTATTTGAAATTTAATGCGGAAATAGTACCAAAAAGGCGCGCTTTTGATAGATCATCATTGTGTCGGAGCACTGAAACGGTATATATCAGTAACACTCAAGTTATGACACTAGAAACAACAATATGTAGTTTGTTCTCATTTTCTTATAACTAACCGTAGCTAAAACTACGCGTTTTCGAGAGATCTTCAATTTTCTGACACTTTTAAAAAACTTGAATTCATACTACATAGAGGCGAATATGTGACATTTCAGATTCTTTATTTCGCGATCTACAGCGTAGTGGAAAGTGGAGTTCTACGATTTGACGTCATCAGCTCCTTGTCCATGATGTGCTTTTTCACGTCTAGTGAGGGGACTGCTTAATAGGCAAGCCGGTGCACATAGCAACAGACGTACTGAGTTGTCTCGCTCGCCGGTGTGCATTCCAAGAGCAAAATATTATGTCACTGTATTGATTTGAATCCCATTCGCCGATAACAGATGTGCAGCCTCACTGCGTGATTGGGTTCAGATGTCAAACGTCTTACCGAGCAAGGTGGCTTAGTGGTTAGCACACTGGACTCGCATTCGGGAGGACGACGGTTCAATCCTGCGTCCGACATCCTGATTTAGGTTTTCGGTGATTTCATTAAATCACTTCAGGCAAATGCCGGGATGGTTCCTTTGAAAGAGCACGGCCGCCTTCCTTCCCCTTCCTACGCTAATCCGATGAGGCCGATGACCTCGCGGTTTGATCTCCTCCCTCAAATCGACCCAACTCAGCTAAAACGCCTTGCTGCCTACTTGTGGTTTCACCGCCCTTTAAGAACTTCACATTGATGCCCTCGATACTAGCACGCGTGTAGCCAACAAGGTTCGCGGTACTGTTATGTCAGTTCCCAGGCGCTGAACATTAAGATTCAGCCCTTTGTCAACATCAGTGGATATCCCTTTTTGTGGTCGAAGTCGTCGCTAGAATGATTCGCCATTCGTCTCTGCTCCAACTGTACAAGATGCTGTTGCTCAATAGAGATAAACTGCAGGAAACGATCCAGGAATCATTATGGACACCTCGGAAATGCATGTTGTTTTTGCTGCAGGTTATTTATAATATTAATTCATTATATCTCTACAGCATAGTGCGGTGCACGCCATGCTGCTATGAGACCACCATCAGAGGATGTGTTGGAAGTGGCCTCCACAGGACCCCACATATGCGCGAACATGACGCAGCAGCCATTGAGATACACGTTCAGACGTGCCATTTTCCAATCGCGCGACTTCGAACGAAAGCATTAATTCTTTATTCCAGTGTCTGCACGGAGACTGACTCTGAAGACACGAATTATTTCAAGTTCCTTCACAAGCGGAACTCCAACGACGAGGCGGACCATGTGACAACCAGATCGGTCGATCCACCGGCCATGGTAGATACTGTCGACACGAGTTCGCACCGAAAAGCGGAAGTGGACTGGAGCAACATCACATACCAAAGTGACGTCTTCCAGCAGTGGAGACACATTCAATCGAGGTAAGCGCACGTAATACCTCGTCTGCGTGGCGCTGTGGATGGATGAGTGGTCCCACGAGGAAGTCGATGATAACCCCTGCTCACCCACTGAGGGGGAACCCGTGGTCATTAGTCACTACCAAGGGGATTTTCCTTAGCACCAAGGTGGGTGCTGGAAAAGTTGACAGTACTGAATTTCGTAAAGGTGTTGACGACAGAAATCTCATTGTCCTGGGAAATGTTCCAACCAGTCTTCTGTCTTGCCCCATGGTGGCGTGCCACCCGCCTGGTGCTGATACTTGGGTCATGTTCTGCTGTGTTCGACACCTGTTTCACCGAGACCTATTTACGTGCGGGATGCACCCATTTCCTCATGGTTACCCATTCCCGTAAACGAACCTGTCTCACATGGCACAGTTCTGCTGTCGCCAGCCCACAGCCATTTCTTCCTCTGCTTGCAAAGATTATGTCGGGCTGTTCCTGATTGGTTCACCGCGCCAGCCTCTCTCAGCGCTGCATTGCGCGACACACGTCCACGCCAGAATGCCAACAGCAGTGAAGCAGATGCTGGCTAGCACCAACGTGTGAGCGCTGCTCCGTCATGGACATCACCACTACTGTTCTGAGTGTGGAGCTAGACCACTAGCACGGACAGAAACCCTGTTGTGTTCTCATGTGTAGAGTTACGTTCTACCGAACCTACAGTTCGGTAGTTTTGGAACACCACATACATGACGTGGTATTGGTAGAATAGGAAGAAAAAGAAACATAATTCAATGTGTAAGAGACAAACTGGGAAACGACGACTTTTCTTTGTTTTTGGTTTGTTTTACACATAATTAGAATCGCACATCATTCGCTGTTAATGCGCAGTGTACTTTATATCCTCACAGAATATAAATTCCATTGTATAAGTGTTAAAAATTAGTTGATTGCGTATGTTCAGTGTTTATATGCAACCAAAGCAATTACATCTGATGGAAATACAGTTTATATGCACAAACATAAAATAAACTTTATAATTAGTATTCTTATTTTCTACTGAATCGAATGATCTCCATCATGATCAAAGGTAAGAGTTTAGTGTTATTATTGAAAAATGTGATAGTTGCTTATGAGTAACAGAAATGTGTTTTATAAAAGTTCCACGAAGTACCGAAGCGATGTCCGAGATATTTTGCTTTTTTTTTTAATTTTATCTTTTTGTTGAGGAAACTGCGTTTTATTGCGCTGTGTTATAAAACTACATTGTTTTCTTTAGTTTTACGACGACATCCCTCTATTTCACGTCGCAAATCAAAATATTTCGAATAAGATCTGGATTAAACTTTGAAAATTTCAGTTCCGCTATGAATGCTGCTCCTTCTTAAGTAACAGACGTGAGGATAACTATGTAGAACAAAAATTTTTCGTAGGTTCCCCGATCCTTTATGTATCCTAACTCAGTTTCCAGACAGTTCACCGTTTCCGGTTTTTAGGGGAATCTAGTAAAACACTGTTCGCATAGATAAAGAAAGCGATTGTTATGAGGTAACGTCCGATATGTATGCAACACACCCAACGTACAGATAATGCTGGTAAGACCTTAACTGACCAACGTATTAGGAGAACCACAGTAGCCTAAGATTACTTATGATAGTGTACGGAAGCCTATGGTAGTTTTGCAAATGTAGCACGTGCGCTTACAATCATTGAAACCAACATTGTGAAAGATCTTTTCTCTCCATCTCCATCTTCAAGTTGGTGTATCCCCAAGCAACGCATGTTGACAATTTTGCTCTTACTCTGAGATTGTTTTCCTCAGTTTCTCCCTAATCAGCGAAGTCATCCCGTGTAGCAGCAACATCAGGAACTTAACATCAGAATTCGGAATCACGAAGTACACGATGTTAATGAATTCTTCTTCCTAGGTAGCAAATTAACCCATGATGGACGGAGCGAGGAGGACATAAAAAGCCGGCTAGTACAAGCAAAAAGGGCATTCCTGGCCAAGAGAAATCTGCTAGTGAGTCATCTCAACGTGAGCCATTCCGTTGGCTCTTTTGACCTGCCTTCGTCCTTTCTGTATTTATTTAAACCTTTGTTGGCAGTAACATCTGTATTTACGATTCTGGGGAGAGCAGCAGAATGTTTCGTTAGACAACCACAGTGGTAGTTTATCATCTTCGGCTTTACATTTCGTACCTCTGTAGATATACTAGGTGCATATAAAGTCCTGTGTTTCCTTTTCCAATTAGTGTACTACACTTCCACGCTACATTTCTTTGTTTCCATTTGTCATTCCTTGTCTCGTCAGCTAGAGAGAGTCTGTGAATGTCTGTGTGTGGTGCTTCATGTACTTCAGTTCTTGGGTAGGGATTATTTGAGTGGCGGTGGTAGTATAACCAACTTCTGTGTAGAAACAAGGTAGCTTCTGCTGGTCTATAGAAGCGTTAAGGGAGACTGGTCAGCAGCTGTTGTACAACTGGTACAGGTGGCCAGAACGTATTGTCTGTGTCCATTTCGGCTCCTATCTGGAGACTTCGGTCCGGTAGAATGATATAGCACTGTTCCCTGCAACGCCGAGGTTGAGGTTGCCTGACCCAGACATCTATTGCACTATAGTGGGAGTTTGGTATTTGGAATGTGTACAGATTTTATTGAGTTTGAGATAGTAATACGTTTGTTAGGAGTGTAATCAAGATGAATCACACCGATGTATCTAAGCAGTTAGGTAGTACGACGTTACTTATTGATACTTCAGTTAACTTCAGCGATTCTTTAACCTGCCTCTACTTAAGGATGGGAGAGCGCTTTGTTCAACCCATGTCTTGTTTCAGTTAGTGTGAGTGTCAGAGTGTGAAGACATTGTGTGTGTTTATCTATTTCTCTACATTTCTACATTTATACTCCGCAAGCCACCCAACGGTGTGTGGCGGAGGGCACTTTACGTGCCACTGTCATTACCTCCCTTTCCTGTTCCAGTCGCGTATGGTTCGCGGGAAGAACGACTGTCTGAAAGCCTCCGTGCGCGCTCTAATCTCTCTAATTTTACATTCGTGATCTCCTCGGGAGGTATAAGTAGGGGGAAGCAATATATTCGATACCTCATCCAGAAACGCACCCTCTCGAAACCTGGCGAGCAATCTACACCGCGATGCAGAGCGCTTCTCTTGCAGAGTCTGCCACTTGAGTTTATTAAACATCTCCGTAACGCTATCACGGTTACCAAATAACCCTGTGACGAAACGCGCCGCTCTTCTTTGGATCTTCTCTATCTCCTCCGTCAGACCGATCTGGTACGGATCCCACACTGATGAGCAATACTCAAGTATAGGTCGAACGAGTGTTTTGTAAGCCACCTCCTTTGTTGATGGACTACATTTTCTAAGCACTCTCCCAATGAATCTCAACCTGGTACCCGCCTTACCAACAATTAATTTTATATGATCATTCCACTTCAAATCGTTCCTCACGCATACTCCCAGATATTTTACAGAAGTAACTGCTACCAGTGTTTGTTCCGCTATCATATAATCATACAATGAAGGATCCTTCTTTCTATGTATTCGCAAAACATTACATTTGTCTATGTTAAGGGACAGTTGCCACTCCCTGCGCCAAGTGCCTATCCGCTGCAGATCTTCCTGCATTTCGCTACAATTTTCTAATGCTGCAACTTCTCTGTATACTACAGCATCATCCGCGAAAAGCCGCATGGAACTTCCGCCACTATCTACTAGGTCACTTCCGCCACTATCTACTATCTACTAGTCTCGTGTTAGGGTTGCTTTTCAGTGTTTTTAATTTCAAATTCAATTTGATAGTTCCTGTTTCTTTGTGCCGCCTGGATAAAACAGACCACACGACTTTCCACCACACAGCGAGCCTTCAACTGTATTCGATTGAAATGCAAATTTGATTTCATTCTATAGGAGACTTTCTAGGCAAACTAGCGACCTCGTGCTTCATCAGTAGAGCTAACGTTTCTGTGGTCCAGCGTGTTTCAATTGCTTGCACGAATTGTTACTTATGTTCTGTGTGTGTTGTGTAATGAATGTGCCTGCGCTTGTAGACTAGACGAATCCTTCCTTATACCAAACCGATGCTTTTTCCACGTGTCCAGAAACATTCATTAGTAATTACTGTGTCATGTATACGGTACCAAGCATTTTTTTGTTTGTAACATGATGTTCTTGCGATTTCACTCGTCAAAATAATGTTAACTGGGTACTAAATTGTGTTTGTAACGCTACTTGTGCAACCCGTCCTACATTTAGTCTGGCTGTCGTATTGTAGTACGGTTTGATGTCCATAGGAGTGTTTTACTTGAACCTAATCTAGTACTATTCAGGGAGATAACAGTCCAGTTATTCAATATAAACACAGTCGATTTGAGTATTAGTCAGTCCTTAAATTAAATGATTGAGAATTACTTCATGCAAACGAGCATTAGGCTCGCTTTAAATTTAGTTTCAAAAGGGGTGTGTAGTTGAAGGACGAGTAGTGAAACTTCTTTAATAAAATTGTTTTCTGCTTCTATTGCTGGATGAAATGGGAAGATGAAACTTCTACGCTATTTGATTCTGAAACAGCTGAGTGGAACTGAACGTACTGAGCCTACTTTCTCTTTACTTTTTTTTGATCATGTCAACACTGACCCACAATATTCTAGCCCATCGCCATCTGAGTGCTCAAAAAAGACAACCTGACTTCAAATAATTAATTCAGAAGAATGGCCCTGACCTAAAAGAAATCGCTACAATAACCTATATATTTCATTAAGAACTTACCTCTCAAAAATCTTCATTACCCGAACTACTGATGTACAGAGAGTGTCAATACTGCCAGCTAAATAAAAGATTCTAACTACTAAAGCCACTAACTACTAATAGGCATGGGTTTAGCAAAGGAAAGATTTTGTTGGAAACCAAATAATGTATTTTTACCTTAATAATGTGACATCGAATTGAGACACGTATATAAATCGTCATTGACATCTAGTACAAAGGTATATATAATCAGGAATAATTTTCAATCTCCAGGTCGGATACTTCCAGATCGTTAGCCTACGCTAATACTTCAGACCTTTATCCTCCATCAGTGTAAACTTCTCACATTTAACATCCATCACTGCTGGCTGTTCACCTCCAACTACCCAACACTACTTACACACCGCTGGCGACTAACTTCCAACAACGAGTCCAACCAGCGACAGAGTCTCTTACAAAGAAAGCGCAGTCAGAGATTCAATGCAAAACGCTGCCAGCACAGAAGCATTCCACTCACAATAGGTATCGTTCACTGGTATCACACATATGTCTTAATAGGGGGGAGAAATTTCTGAGAGCGTACATTTGAAACACAGTAGTGAAACATGGACTGTGGAAAAACTGGAAAGGAGTGGAATCGAAACATTCGTGACGTGGTGCTACAGACGAAAGTTGATAATTAAGAAGTCAGAAGGTGTGGAATGGGGAAGTCGGCCCAGGAAAGGAATTCGTATCGGGTCGCATCAACGGCAACTCAGAAGACTGTTGACTCAAAAATAAATTGACGAGTTGAGAGTAGGATTCGCGCACTGAGGGCTGCGTACATACTTAATTTGCATACAGACAGTTCCTCCATTCCGGGATTCGAGCGTCTCGACGAATTTCGCCTGTTGTTGACGTTGATACGGGCAAGATATCGGTCCTAGGAATACCATTGCTTTCGAGAATGTTTAAATTTTAAGTTTGGCATCGGATAAAAAACGACCAATTATATTTTCGTGGGATATAATTACAAATTCACAATTTTGGGAGTTCCCCTGAAAGGAGAATATTGGGGCACAGTTATATGTGGCACCCGAATGATAAGAATATTGAAATAAATTAAAATGAAACTAGTATACGATAAACGACGCATGTCTCTGGTTGGGTTTATATTGCGGATCGCTGACTGTGTACGACTGCAGAGCCAAAGGTACTGCTTCTGGTCTGAGACAATAGTGTTGGAGTAAGAGAGCGCTTGGCGCTCAGTTATAGGTAGCTGTCTGCTAGCCAAAGACGATGGAGTACTCAGTTTTTGTGGTGTGCTGTGTGAAGCCCCCCAAGTGTTAGATTAATTGAAGTATGTCAATATTGTTGAACTCCGAAGCAGAAGTTTTCATGGAAGCAAAGTAAATATGTTAAACAATTATCATTTTTGTTTTTGCCAGCTCATTGGTATAGATGAGTTGGTTGATAATTTATAATGGTTGATTAACACCAGAACGTACGCAAAGTGATTAGATATAAAGGCTAGTTAAATATTTCACTTTTGCAATGCTTCTCTGTTAACGGAGCTGTATGTAATTTGGTGATTTGCATTTATTTTTTATTACTGAAATCAGATAATACTTGTTGTTTAAATCTCATTGTTTGTGAATCAGTTGTGAGTAATGTAACTTCAGTTGTCAGATGTTTTTGAAAAGAAAAACTTAGGTTGCAATAAAATTTTGTTAAAAAAAACACAGTGATAGTAATTCAATGTAATCAGTACCACCTCCCTGTCAAGGTCATATATTTTTCAAAGAAGATGGATTTCCTTAAATGATCTCGTGTGTCAGCCAAAACTGTTTGATTTGCATGTCAAAGTATTATGGCCAGCATTGCACACTGCTGGGCCTGTAGGTAGCATATTTACACTTTTATTATGAGAGAGCAGAATATATTGCGATCCACTGTTGCTACTTTAGAGGGAAGATAATTTAATTTATATGTTATGCGCACAGAGATCAAAGTTATCAGTTTTGAACAGGGCCAGAGGATTCAGTGCCTAAGGAACTGACTGGATTTTGCAGTGACTGTATTTCTTTATTGGTACTGGGAGTTGCGTTGCCCGGTCAGTTCATGTATAGTTTTTTGCTAACAATAGCCAAGAGTAAGCACACCACTTACAACACACTATACGATAATACGAATTCATTACCCATTCCACATTTCATACATTCATTCAATGTAATCGTAAAGTTTTCTTTTTTTTAAAAAAAAAAAAAAAAAAAGATCGTTACACCCCTTTGCATTCACTGTAATACGTTGCTTCTTGCCAAATTTCGTTATTCTAGTTCAACGGGAGCCAGGCTATCCTAAAAGTTTTTAAGAATGAGTTTGTATCAAAATATCTGACATAAATTGCTGAGAAAAAGGGGTCTGAACAGACGAAGCGACAAACAGACCTATAAAATTTTAGGAAAAATGATTTCGTGTGATATAACTACAAATTAACAATTTAAAAAAAAAAAAATGTTGAAAAGTGTGTGAAATCTTATGGGACTTAACTGCTAAGGTCATCAGTACCTAAGCTTACACACTACTTAACCTAAATTATCCTAAGGACAAACACACAAACCCATGCCCGAGGGAGGATTCGAACCTCCACCGGGACCAGCCGCACAGTCCATGACTGCAGCGCCTTACACTGCTTTTTTTTTTAATTCTTTGTTGTTCTCATTTTGTTCTATTTTGTTCGTTGTATATGATCGGGGCGGACGTCTCGTGACACCCGTTCAGGTTGTTCGCTGATCCGTTAACTCCGTTTTTTTATTACAGAGGCCCGCATCTCGTGGTCGTGCGGTAGCGTTCTCGCTTCCCACGCCCGGGTTCCCGGGTTCGATTCCCGGCGGGGTCAGGGATTTTCTCTGCCTCGTGATGGCTGGGTGTTGTGTGCTGTCCTTAGGTTAGTTAGGTATAAGTAGTTCTAAGTTCTAGGGGACTGATGACCATAGATGTTAAGTCCCATAGTGCTCAGAGCCATTTGACCCATTTTTTATTACAGAGGGTAACTAAACCCTCTGACCGAACACGCTGAGCTACCGTGCCGGCTGCAGCTCGGCTAATCCCGCGCGGCTAACAATTTTCAGAAATTTCCTTTACTTGTAGGCCTACCGTGGACCATTAATTCTTCCCAGATTTCGTAATTCTAGGTCAATGGGAAGTACATTGTAGGTTTTCATGAGTAAGTATTTGAGCATAAAAATCTGTAAATAGCCGTATGTTTTGATTGTATTGAGAATCTTTAATGTTTTACACCGGGAAAGGACCGCAGGCCTCATTATGTGACATAAATTTCAATTTTATACGACAACCCTTTATTGAGAAAAATGATTCTTAATAGTCAGACAGACAGACAGAAAAATAGATAACAAGGGTTCCTGTTTTACAAATTGAGATACGGAACCCTAAAAAAATAAAAATTAATAATAGTAACATTAATGAAAATCGCCTACTTTTCATGTGACTTTTCTGCAAGACCACCAGGCGACACTCATTCTTGTGGTCGGCATTGGTCGTAATTTTCCCGGCTCATAAATGTATATGAAACAGGTGGAGACAGGGAATATATCCACTGACTGCGGACGCTCGCTTGGAGAGTCCTGAAACACAGTACCGAGCATCATGTTAAGTTGCCCAGGTGACCGCCAGCGGCCCCTCGCGGTAAACACCGGCTAAGCACCCTAAGCACGGCCGTTACGGCGACCCTATACAGCGGGCACAACTCACTGAATATTCAGCAGCCTGACACAGAGTCCCCACACGCTGCGGCCGTGGCTCAAGTCTACGGTCTACTGCGGAGTTCCCCCTTGGGCTTGCAGTGTGCGCTACACTCTCGTCGCCAAATGCTGCAGGCCATGACGGTCAACTAGTGTCATCACATGCGGTATACGGTAGTGGAAGTCAGTATAGAGTCGTGGATATTTGCAGAAAAATTTACATTGTCGATTGTAACAGTTGTGCACAATATATATGCAATAGCACTAAATCTAGTAAGCCGACAGATGCAGTCATTTGGTGTCAGTAGTACAGTATATAAAAAGACATCAACAATTCAGGTGGTAGATGGTGGAACCCGGTATAGTGTCAATTGGCTGTGTGTTTTTTTAGTGCGTGCGTACATGCCTTTACTGCACAGAGGAAAAGACACCATTAGTGACAGTGAAGGTTGTATACAAAAACCTCGATTGCGACAATGCCACACGACAACCAGTTACCATGTGATGAAAGAGCAAAAATCTGTAGCGACAAAGGACGTTCAAAAAGTTTTGCGCAGTCGTCTCTAATTTTTTTATATTTTTTTTCAGGAGGAGATATTTTTGTGGACATACTTGGAACTTCTAACTATGTTGTGATATGTTAACCGGGGATTAGAAATGACGGAGAGGATCCGTCTCCGCCGCAGCCGCTGTGGTCCGCAACCCCACGACGACTACCGCAGTCCACTTCACCCCTCCGCCCCCCTCCCCCCCACCCCCGCACACCGAACCCAAGGTTATTGTGCGGTTCGGCCCCCGGTGGACCCCCCCACTCCCCCCCCCCCCCAGGGAGCGTCTCATAAAAGACGAGTATAACCCCTATGCGTGGTAGAGTAATGGTGGTGTACTCGTACGTGGAGAACTTGTTTACGCTGCAATTGCCGACATAATGTAGCTGAGGTTGAATAAGGGGGACCAGCCCGCATTCGCCGAGACAGATGGAAAACGCCTAAAAACCATCCACAGACTGAACGGCCCACCAGAGCTCGACACATTGGGCCTAATCAGTGTAGCCTCCATCATCTGTGACGCATCTAGCCAAACGTTCTTTCCACGATGTAAATGCACTTTGGAAAAATCCTTGGATTGACTTTTACACCATCGCTTGACACAGAAAATAAGATCTTCCTCACTATCAACTGCTCTATCGCGCAGGTGGGCCTTCAGTCGACCAGAAAAGTAAAAATCTGACGGAGCCCAGTCCAGACTGTAAGGAGGATGAGGGACAATTTTCCAACCCATTTTCCTGATTTTCTTCTGCGTCATAAGGGATGTATGGGGTTTGGCATTGTCATGGTGTAGTCTGATGAGCTGACCCTGAAGCTGTGGTCTGTAGGCCTTGAAGGCACGTCGCAGCTTGTCCAATGACAAACAGTAACGGTTCCGGTTAATTGTGGATCCAAGTTCCAAAACGTCAATGAAAATGATACCACACTGATCCCAGAAGTAGGAAGCCATCACCTTTCGCAGTGCTGTTCGTGAAAATCTTGGTTTCTTCTTACGTGGGGAACCCGGGTGACGCCACTCCATGGATTGGGTTTTGCTCTCAGGTTCGGACAAAATAACCATCCTGCGAAAGTACGCCGTCAAAACAGTGTCTCCACTCTTCAGTAAAGGTCTTCATGAAAGACCCTCGCACACATTCTTCCTCATCGTTTTCATTTCTCTTGTCAATAATCGAAGCACCCAACGTGCACAGATTTTTCTGTACCCTAGTGACTGTACCAGTGAAACCATACTACTCTATGACAAACGAGTCATTTCAGCAAGCTCTCGTGTCGTCACACATCTGTCATTCTGGATGATTTAATCAATGGCCTCCTTATTCACATCACTCACTGCCGTCGATGGTCTACCGCGTCGTGGATTGTCTAGTAGAGAGAAATTACCTTCTTTAAACCTCTGAAAACACCGCTGGATATTGCTGCGATCCACTGTGTCCTCCCCATAAACAGAGAGCAACTTCCTGTGAATCGATGTGGCAGAATCATCGCCAGTCTTGAAGAGGAACTCCATCACCTACCATTGTCGCAACCCGATATCTGTTTCACGGTCCATTATGTCTTACCTGTAAATAAGAGAAATTATTTTTATATACCAACTTGTAGCTAAATGTTCCAAGTATGTTCACAAAAAAATTTCGTTCTCCTCCAGGAAAAAATAAAGAAATTAGAGACGACTGTGCACAACTTTTTGAACGCCCTTTGTGCAAGGAAATGGAACTCTCTAATCGTCAAATTGCCAAGAAAATTATAACTTTGTTGGATTGGGCGCACGATGTGGACAGAACGGAAAGTATGAGGCACAGGAAGGGCCACCAACCGTTATTTTTCTTTGCTCGAGATTTACAGTTACTAATAACTACCAGACGTGTACGACAAATTTTGTCACATGACAAACATCTTGCAATCACTTAACGACTGCAGAAAGCCGCATTAACACTTTGATATAAACACGCTAGATAGGCTGCTGAGGAACATTTGTCATAGATCTCTGAATGGGATAAAGTGATCTTCAGTGATGAGAACTAGTTTAATTTAGATGGGCGGGATGTATTTCAAAATTATTGGCGTAATTTAAGAACAAAGCAGCAGGTAATAATGAGGAGAAATTGCGGCAACAGAAAATGGTATAACAGGAGTAGGATTTGTTATGAATAGGAGAGCAGAGCAGAGAGTGTGTTAATCTGAACAGTTCAGTCACAGGGTTGTTGTCAGAATCGATAGCAAACCAACACCGTCAACCATAGTTCAGGCATACCTGCCGACGTCGCACGCCGAAGATAAAGCGAGGAGATGAAAATCTAATAGTCATGGAAGGTGAAGCAGAAGAAGAAAAGCTTACAGGAGAATATGGACTTGGTACTAGGAAAGAGAGAGGAGAAATACTGATTGAGTTCTGTAGTAAATTTCAGCTTGTAATACGAATACTCTGTTCTAGAACCACAAGAGGAGGAGGTAAACTTGGAAAAGGCCTCGTGATACTGGAAGATTTCAGTCCGATGACGTCATGCTCCGACAGAGATTCCGAAATCAGGTGCTGGATTGTACGGCATATCGAGCAGCAGACATGGACTCGGATAACACCGTAGTAGTGATGAAGAGTAGGCTGAAGTTCAACGGATTAGTCAGGAAGAATCAATACGAAAACACGAGGGATTAAGAAATAACTCACAAGGCAGTACAATTGAAGAGTACTAGACACTTCTAGAAAGGGCAGTCACAGAAGTTAGAAAGAAAAACATAGGTACAAAGAAGGTAACTGCGAAGAAACCATGGGTAACAGAAGAAATACTTCAGGTGATCGATGAAAGAAGGAAGTACAAAAATTTTCAGGGAATTTCGGAAATACGAAAGCACAAGTCGCTGAGGAATGTAATAAGTAGGAAGTGCAGGGAAACGAAGACGAAATGGCTGCATTAAAAATGTGAAGAAATCGAGAAAGAAATAAATGTCAGGAGCACTGACTCTGCATATAGGAAAGTCAAAACAGCCTTCGATTAAATTAAAAGCAGGGATTGCAACATAAAGAGTGCAATGGGTATTTCACTGATAAATGCACAGGAGAGAACGGATAGGTGTAAAGAGTACATTGAAGGTCTCTACGTGGGAATTGATTTGTCTCATGTGATAGAACGAGGAAAATGAGTCGATTTAGAAGAGGTGGAGGATCCAGTATTAGAATCAGAATTTAAGAGAGCTTAGGAGGACTTAAGATTAAACAAGCCAGAAAGGATAGACAGCATTTCAACAGAATTTCTAAAATCATTGGTGGGGAGGTAGCTACAAACCGACTATTCAATTTGGTGTATAGAATGTACGAGTAAGAAAAATCAATACACAGTCGTAGGTAAGCTATAGAGAGAAACGTCTAATAACGGATAATAATCAATATGTCCAAGACCCAATGAGGAATAATGAGAGTAGACGATCAAGAACGAAGTGCTCGGATTAAAAGGGTGTAGTCTTTTGGCCCTACTGCTCAATATGTACAAAAGAAGCAATGATGGAAGTAAAAGAAAACTGGAATTAAAATTTAAAGTGAAAGGATATCAATGATACAACTTGCTGAGTACTTTGCTATCCTGAGTGAAAGTGAAAAAGAATTACATGATTTGCTGAAGGGAATGAAGTGCCTAATGAGTACATAATATGGACTGAGAATAGATCGAAGGAAGACGATTGTAATGAAAAGTAGCAGAAATGAGAACAGCAGAACTTAATTTTAGATTGATGGTCACGAAATAGGTGAAGTTAAGGAATTCACTACCTAGGCAGCAAAATTACCAATGACGCACAGAGCAACGAGGACATCAAAAGCAGACTAGCACTGGCAAAAAGGGCATTCCTGGCCAAAAGGAGTCTACTAGTGTCAAACATAGGCTTTAATTCGAGGAAGAAATTTCTGAGAATGTACGTTTGGGGCACAGCATTGTATGGTAGTGCAACATGGACTGTGGGATACCGGAACAGAATATTAGCATTTGAAATGTGGTGACAAAGCAGAATGTTGAATATTAGGTGGCCTGATAAAGTAAGAAATGCGGATTTCTGCTTAGAGTCGGAGGGGAAAGGAATATGTGGAAAACACCGACAAGGAGACGGGACAGGGTGACAGAACACCTGTTACGACATCAGGGCAGAAACTGTAGGCAAAGCCGATAATTGAAGGCGTAGGTACCAAGTGCTACTCTAAGATGAAGAGTTTGGCACGGGAGAGGAATTCGCCGCGGCCCACATCAAACCAATCAGAAAGCTGATGACAGAAAAAGAATAGAAAGGGTATTACACTACTTCAATATTATGAGGATACAAGGAAAAGTAGTTTGAATAAAATTGTTCAGATGGCTTTAAGCACTATGGGACTTAACTTCTGAGGTCATCAGTTCCCTAGACTTAGAACTACTTAAACCTAACTAACCTAAGGACATCACACACATCCATGCCGAGTCAGGGTTCGAACCGGCGACCGTAGCAGCAGCGCGGTTCGGGGAAGTTTGAAACAATTCGATTTTATATCAACATTTTTCCTTTTTCTTCGTACACCCGAAGTTCTATATTCTAATTTTACAATGATTTGGTAATATTCCATAGATTGTATGTCAAGAAAGAGGAAAAACTGAATTATTTGGAACATAAGGTATAATTTGTGCTATACTATCAATTGGACTAAAAGGACGTATTGTATGGGCACACCAAATATTTAAAGTACGTTATGAGCTAAGACTTTCAAGTAAATTTCAGCTGTCTTTGAGCTTCTTAGCTTGTATTGTATGCTTGTAATTCCGATATAATGTGATTTATGTAATTATTCCTTCTCAAGAAGGTACTATTACTGGAACTGAAACCTGGTCCAGCATTTCTTCAATAAATTTAATGCAACTGGTGGGCCGGAGTTTTATTTTTAATCATACGTGTTCTGACTGGTTTGATGCGGCCCTCCAGAAATTCCTCTCCTGTGCCATACTTTATATCTCAGAGTACCAACTGCAACACAACGTCGTCGGTTATTTGCTGGATATTTTCCAACCTGTCTTCCTATACAGTTTTTATCCGCTAAAATTCCCTACAGTACCATGGAAATTATTACCTGATATCTTAGCAGATATGCTTTTTGTCTGTGCTACTGTGCTTTTTATATCCTCCTTGCTCTGTAAATCAAAGGTTATTTGACTCCTTAACTTCGTCTATTTCGTGATCCCCGTAATTTCTAATGTTTAGTTTCTCCCTGTACTTATTTCTGCTTCTTCTCATTACTTTCGTCTTTCTTCGATTTCGTGTCAATCCATCGTCTGTGCTCATTCGACTGTTCGTTCCATTCAACAGATCCTGTAATTCTGCTTTACTTCTACTGAGGACAGCAGTGTAATCAGCAAATCTTATCATGAGTATCATTCCACCTTGAATTTTAATCCCACTCTTGAAGTTTCTTTTATTTTTTTGGTTGCTTTTTCGCCGAATGGATTGAACAGGAGGGGGAAACACTACATCCCTGTCTAACACCCTTTCTAATCCGATCATTCGTTCTTGCAGTTTCATAGTTATTTTCTATTTTGGTGTTTGTACATTTGTATATCAGCCCTCTTCTCCTATAGCTTATCCCTGTTTTTCCCCGAACTGCGAACATCTTGCAGCATTTTACAGGTTCGAACGCTTTCACCAGGCAGACAAATCCAATGAACGTGTCATGATTTTTCGTCAATGTCTCTTCCATTATCAACCGTAACGGCAGAACTGCCTCGCCGATGCCTTTACCTTTCCCAGAGTCAAATTGATCATCTAAAAGATCCTGAGTTTTCTTTTCTATTCTTCGTCATACACTGTTGAGCCAAGACATTATCATCACCTGCACAATAGCTTATTTGTCCGTGTTTGGCACGACGTACATCACTGATTCTGCGTATCTGGGATCCTACAGTTTGTTGGTAGGTTTGTCTACGCACAGCTCATGTAATTCGCATTAATAACTGTCCGCTGGTTTGGTTACGCAGTGATCCCGCCCTATAGCGACCGAGATGGCTTACATAGGATTTAAATCGGGAGAATTTGGCCCCGAGACATCAACATGAGTTGACTATAACGCTCCGAAAACCACTATAGCACGGTTCTGGCTCCGAGATGCGGACAGTTATACTGCTGAAAGATGACAACGCCGTCGGGGAAGACATCAGGCATGATGGGATGTAGGTGGTTCGCAGCTGTCAGCATGTCTTCGATTACTGCCAAAGGTCCCAAGCAAGCGCAGGAGACTGTCTCCCACAACGTAATACTGCTTCCACCAACACGTGCTGCACGTTTCGAGCCACCGCTTCAATGACGGCGTTTGAGGGAACGACCAGCTACCTAGTGTAGGAAAAACGTGATTCTTCTGAAGAGACGACACGTTTCCATTGATCGTCGGTCGAATTCCGATCGTCTAATGCCCACAGCACTCGTAATTAACTAAGTCGGTGGACTAACTTGTGAACACGTAGGCGTGGCCTGGAGCGGAACTCCATCTTCAACAATGTAGGATGAACGGTGTGCTCTGAAACACTTGGGCGTGCGCGAGCATTGTACTCTTTCGGCAGAGATGCCACAGCTCACCGTCTCTTACTTCACAGATCAGACAAGCCCTGAACCCCACATTCTGTGAAGAGCCGTGGACGTCTAATCATTTAACGCTTAGTGGTAGTTTCACTGTCCTTCTACGTCTTTCCATTGATGCTCGCGACAGTAGCACCTGAATATTCGACCAGCTTCGCCGTTTTTGAGCTACTCTGCGTAATAGTGTTCTACCCTTTGTCAAAGTCGCTTATCTCAATGGATTTCCCCACTTGCAGCCCATATCTTCGCTAGTCCCCCGTCTGTGTCTGCTCCGCTTACATACTTTTGTAACCGCGACACGTGGCCGCCACGGCACCAGGCGTCATCCAACGTTGCGGTGGCTAGTGGTCTTAAGGCTTTTGCTTGTCAAGGTCTTATTTTTGTCAGCGACTTCGATGCTTCAGCAGTTAAGCTGATTTTGCAATAATTCTCGCACTTGTCGGCTGTTGCAATCTTCGGAACAGAGTGGATGATGTCTGTACGAAAGTCTGATAGTACATCGCCAGTCTCATACATTCAACACAGCATCATGGATAGTCGTTTTGTTGCCACTTTCTCAAATGATTTTAGAAGTTACGGTGGTATTTTATCCATCCCTTCTGCCTGATTTGATCTAAATTCCTCTAATGCTCTTTTAAATTCCGATTTTGATACAGGATCACCTATCTCTTCCCTGTCGACTCCTATTTCTTACTCTGCTACGTCATCAGACAAGTTCTCCCCCTCATAGAGGCCTACAAAGTACTCCTTCCATCCATTCACTCTCTCCTCAGCATACAACTGTGGAATTTACATGCACTCTTAATGTCACCGCACTTGCTTTCAATATCGCTTAATGTTGTTTTGACTTCTCTATATTACTTAGGAGAAGAAGAACTTCTTAGCCGAGATCAGCTTAAAAAACTTTATAGTAGATAACCGGTTTCGATAAAACTAAGTTAACATCCTCAGATTTGTAATGAAATTACAAGTAGGGCTACGAACTGTTATACAAGTAGTGCAACATTAAGGGGGGGTTCACTATCTCTTGGTTCAAAAAATCGTTTTTTTTATTGCATTTTTGGATCCATAAAAGTGTTAAGAATCCACCGCTGGAACGGTTTTTCCGAATACGGAACGGAAATATTTGTTATTCGCGGTTGAACAAAAAAATGCACCTGCCTGAAATCGACCTTTTTCACGCACTAGTTTTTTTCTTTCGGAGGACGAGTTACTGTACCGGTGCTTGGGAGGAAACACAAAATTCAAATGAAAGTTCGAACACGTGTGTTTGAATGTTAGCCCCCAGACATTTGCATTCTGGTGCGAAGACTGTGGAGATCGCTACTTTCCTGTCAGTGAGCAGCTTCAACGAAGGGTATTAAGCAATTCTGAAGACCATGAAAACGATGGACGTCAACCTGGGACTCTGTTGGACGCAGTTCGCCAAGCATTCGGACGACCACCGGATTCAAGCGGCCGAAAACCGCTTGTCTCCGGCTGTACGAGTGGCTCTGGAGCAGCGCAGGATGGCCCGCATCGAGCAGAACGCCCTCTATGAGGAAGAGGAAGGACTAGTTTGTGGACCGGGAATAGCAGATTGAACGTTAAGTTGCATAATATTGCATTTATGCGTAGTCAAAACTTCAAACGCGTTTTCCTCGAAATGAATTTTTTTTTTATCGCGCAGTACGGTAACTTCAAATCTACTGGACCGATTGCCATGAATCTCTGTTTCCGAAGAAGCTAACTAAATTGTGTAGGAGTTGTACCACTTTTATTCCGATAAATATTTTTACTTGGCCGACGAAGTCGAAAAATCGTTGAAAAATACCCTATTTGTTTTCAAATGCCGCCATTTTATTTCCTATGGTACGAATATCTTAAGCGAGGTACAACTCCTAAAGAATCTTACATACTTCACTAACGTCAACTCAATTTTGATTTCAGACAAGCCGGCTGACCTGTGACATAACGCGCGTGGAGGTCTACATCGAAATTTTGTTTCGTTCCGACGGCACTTCCGTCTTTGCTCTTGGACATTTCCTGTCAAAAAACTTCCATTTCGTAGATAAGATGTGAATAAACATTTTGACAAAATTTGACATTTATATCTACAACACATCCCGAGAAAAAAATTCTCAAAGAACATGCTTTTTTCGGGCCAAACCTCCCCCTAATCCATAGAAGAACCAAATAACAACATACCTTTATTAACGTTATTACAAACATCTTGTGCTAGCTACACAGAAAACCTTTCCCTTGGTTTTCCAGATGCATACATCATCAAATGAGCGATGCGTTGACACGACAAAATTAAAATTACTATGTACATCCCAATGCTCATAACATGTCATGGTTACCAGGGCGCCACAAGACTGTCAACAGCCAACACATGAGTTGAACTGACCACAAGCACAACAGGTGTCGCTGCAGTGCATAGGTTCTATCAGTGAAAGTCAAATACATAATTTAAAAATAACCATGGTTCTAAACGTACATATACAAGAAATTCTGAAATGTTTGTGAAATATTTTTGATGATTTCTTCATGACGCAATACCGCTAAGAAACCCTATAAAACCTATTTAGATATTTGCGTTATATCATCACAAAACTCCAAGTACCTACTTTGACATCATCGTTAAATAAGTGACAAATATAGTTACAAAAGAAAAAGAAATTTTTTTTAAACTTATTATAAGAAACAAAAGTATGCTAAAATTTTCTTACTAAATTATTAAATTTCAACCCAACTTCTGAAGCTAGCGCCACCAATGTGAATATTATACCATTATAGTGCAACGCATCATATTTAGCGCACCCATAAAATTTAGCGTTTGACAGTCTATATCACAGCCATGGATATTGCGTAGGATATCAACGGAAAATCCTCTAAAATAATGTTTCTGTGTGCTCAGTCAGTCCTTGCAACAACGAATTCGTTTTCGATTTCAGCACATTTTTAATGTAGCCATTTCGCTTTAGCTTCCCTGCACTTCCTATTTATTTCATTCCTAATAGTTTTATATTTCTGTATTCCTGAACTACTCTGATCATTTTTGTATTCCCTTCTTTCATCGATCAACTGAAATATATATCCTGTTGTTCATAGTATCCACGCATTTACCTTGCTGTACCTTGGCTGTATACATCATTTATTACAAGATATTTTCCTAAGTTCACTCAATTTTTACATTTCATATGCTCTTTGAGGAAGGAAATTTTGGACGTTCACCCGGCCGAAGTGGCCGTGCGGTTAAAGGCGCTGCAGTCTGGAACCGCAAGACCGCTACGGTCGCAGGTTCGAATCCTGCCTCGGGCATGGATGTTTGTGATGTCCTTAGGTTAGTTAGGTTTAACTAGTTCTAAGTGCTAGGGGACTAATGACCTCAGCAGTTGAGTCCCATAGTGCTCAGAGCCATTTTTTTTTTTTTTGGGCGTTAACTCCAATGCAAATCGTAGCCTTTCGGTGGCAATGTTTCTTCATATAAGGTATCACACCAGAAAAATTTATTTTCTCTAGCGAATAAATATCTCCGAAAATTTCACTGAAACGTACATATAGCTATCGTTACAAATACTTATATTTGAAATTTTTTAACTTTTCGTGGGCGACACAATGTGTTGTATGATACGTATTCTATACCGCTTCCCAACAAAAAGAGATTCGATTTTGTCACATATACTAAACACAATTACCGAAGGTGAAGAAAATGTAGTTAAATTATAGTATAGAAAAATCGTTAATGAGATGTCATTGTATTATCAACTACGTCAACTGTGCTATCATAACTGTGTGATTTCCTTTTACCGATTAGGCTTACACTCTTTCTGACTGGAGCCCAACTTCAGGTTTCCACAATCTGTCGAAACCTGAAACAAACAAAGCCCTTGTTAGACAAATAATTTCAATAAGTGCAGTATTATGACTGCCTCTACGACTTAATGTAGTCGTTAATGTAAGTTACATAACGTCAGAATCTTCGTCTTATGTGATATACATGTGTATAAACTGTCTACATATTCAGTTACATATTCTCTGCTAAATACAACTACAATCCTCGTGGCGCACAGAAAATTAACCCAGGTTTATGACCTTGAAAGTTGCTCATGAGATGTCAGAGCGGGGGGGCCGACGTCCTGCGGTAATTTAGCCCGCCTCGCACGCACTCGCTCGTCGAGACTCGCTGGATCGGTATTTAGAGTGTGCACCCCAAGCGTGCAATCCCCTCGCCGTTTCCCAGCCCTGCAATATGAATGGCAATCTCCGGCGGATTCCACTGGCGCAATTTCAGAGTTCTCATCTGCTTTCTCTTTCCCTCTTTTTATTTCTCTTTCTCTATCCACCCTCAGCACATGAGGTTGTCAGGATGCCCGAACCTATCACTATGTACGTGTGTGTGTGTGTGTGTGTGTGTGTGTGTGTGTGTGTGTGTGTGTGTGTGAAAGAGAGGGTCAGAGTGTTCACGTGTATATGAGTTTTTGTGCACAGATTTTCTGTAAAGCAATTAACGTAGGCTTTGTGACAGGTGGATGAAGTATTGCCTGAGTCCAGACTCTCCAATAAATAAAAAAACACGCTCTCCGGAGAGAATACTGGCGAACTACGACCATCGTCACTCACTGTTATTTAATATCTCTTACGATCGTGCAGCACACAGTCTTTTATGTCGTTTTAAGTAGCCTTGGTGACAGTTTCTAGTAAAATACGACAGATGCATATCGGTGACTATCCCATCAAATAGGAGGGGTTCCTATGAGTAGTTTCTTGTGACTATACTGTGGCTTAAGGATAATGACCGTGATGCTACTGAAACATACTTGACCACCATCAATCACATGTTCAACAATATTTATTCTGATATTTGCTTTGTATCGTAGTATAATGATATGTTTTCGACTTTTCAGTGGAATGTACGATTCAAACGTTGGAAAATACTGTCAACAATTACAAAATTATGCAGGCCGTAATGGATGTAAGAGCAGATATAAAAGTATCCGAATACCTGGCTGAAAATGACTTACAAGTTCGTGGCGCACTCCATCGCTAATGCTGGAATTCAATATGGTGTTGGCCCACCCTTAGCCTTGATGACAGCTTCCACTTTCGCAGGCATACGTTAGATGTCTGCCTATTACACATTACGACCGTCTTCAACCGTCGGCTGTCTCTGTCAGCCAATAGACGAGGTCGGCCTGTACGGTTTTGTGCTGTACGTGTCCCTTCACTTTTCCACTTCACTATCACATTGGAAACATTGGACCTAGGGACGTTTAGGAGTGTGGAAATCTCACGTACAGACGTATGACACAAGTGACACCCAATCACCTGACCACGTTCGAAGTCCGTGAGTTCTCAGGACAGCCCCATTCTGCTCTCTCACGATGTCTAATGACTACTTAGGTCGCTGATATGGAGGACATTGCACTAGGTGGCAGCACAATGAACTTAATAAGAAAAACGTATATTTTTGGGGATGTCCGGATATTTTTGATCACATAGTGTACTTATTACAAAATAGCTGAGAAAGCTGGACTTCATGTGAATGAAGACAAGACAGAATATCTAGTCATAAGTAAAAAACTCCAAAAGAATACACCACTGACCGTAAATGGTCTCACTTTCAAGGCAGTTGACCACTTCAAGTACTGAGGGAGTCTTTTTAGCAGAGACAATAGAGCAGAAATAGAAATAGACGCCCGTCTAGCAGCAGCTTTTACAGCTGTATCAAAATTTTAAGGATGAGATCACTTAGTACTGAATTCAAAATCCGTTTTTATCAGTCAACTATTGTACCAGTAGCATTATATGGATGTGAAGCTATTACATTCAGGAAAAAAGATGAAGAAAAACTGTTGATATTTGAAAGAAAAATACTAAGAAAAATATTTGGACCAATCTTCGATGAAAATGTCATGGAGTGGAGGATAAGGAAAAATGAAGAACTACGGGAGCCGTACAAACATAGTACCATTGTGGAAATGTTAAAGAAGAGAAAACTGAACTGGGCTGGTCATGTAGCAAGGATGCCGGAGAACAGACTACCCAAAATAGCATCCACTAAGAAATTAGAAGGAAAGAGAAGAAGAGGAAGACCTCGAATTAGGTGGATGGAGAATATCCGGGAAGATGCAGCTAGGATGGGCTTCAACTCTGATTGGACAACAATTTCCCTGGATAGAAATAATTGGAAGAGGCTCGTAGAGCAGGTGTATGGTCGATAAGGCCTTAGCCACGTGTAAAGTAAAGTAAGTAGTGTACTTATATGTGACAGCTTAGTATGTTCAAACCCTAGTGTGAGCCGGCCGAAGTGGCCGTGCGGTTAAAGGCGCTGCAGTCTGGAACCGCAAGACCGCTACGGTCGCAGGTTCGAATCCTGCCTCGGGCATGGATGTTTGTGATGTCCTTAGGTTAGTTAGGTTTAACTAGTTCTAAGTTCTAGGGGACTAATGACCTCAGCAGTTGAGTCACATAGTGCTCAGAGCCATTTGAACCAACCCTAGTGTGATTTTTTTTCTCTCTCTCTCTCTCTCTCTGCATTGATCGGTGTTCCCAGAAACACGTCACAAACTTTAAAACCTGATGCTTTCTGCAGGATCGTAACTGCACGACCAAGTGGAGTACACCTTGCAGTATAGATTAATTATTTTGCGTCCACGCGTCCGTACTATAATAATTGACTCGCTGCCATGGGTAAAATAAGCATTAATGGTTTGTTCTTGCTACTTGTATTTGGAGATACTTCTCAACATAAAAACATACGACTTACAATAGCTGTAATTATCAGTCTGCAGATGACGTTAATACTGGTTAATACTGTTCAGTACGCCGTCCTCAGCCACTAGCAAAAAGATCTGCATTTATACCTGTTACGTCTTGCATGTCACGCAACTGACTATCACCACAATTGTGGCATAGTAAGTACAGCTAATCACAGAGGTCCAGTGTGGACTGTAACTGCCGTATGGCGCGTAAGTTGGTAGATATCCTAATGCGCTAATGCGGAATCGATTTACGGTAGAATAAAATTAGTTCCAATCTCGGCCACCAGGGGCAAACCTTGCGCTGTGAATGCAAGAAAGACGTATAGAAAAGTTTCCATATACAAAGGATTAAGAGTTGGACATAGGCAGAAGGGTAAGAAAACCAATGTGCACTCCGTGCGCATACCGGGTGGAGTCATTCCAGTTGTGGAAAGGGTCCTCCCTGATGTCATGAAGAGCACAGGGTGCAGCCAACTGCAGGTGGTTGCTCACGTCGATACCAATGATGTGTGTCACTTTGGATCAGAAGAGATTCTCTCTAGTTTCGAGCGGCTAACGGAAGTGGTTAAGGCTGCCAGTCCTGCTTGCAAGATGAGAGCAGAGCTGACCATTTGCAGCATAGTCGACAGGCCCGATTGCGGACCTCTGGTACAGAGCCGAATAGAAGGTAAGAATCAGAGCCTCAAACGGTTCTGCGACCGTGTAGGCTGCAGATTCCTCAACTTGCCCCAAAGGGTGGTTGTGTTTCGGGTTCCACTATACGCAGGAGGCGGGTACACGGGAAGCAGGGGCTTTGTGGCGTGGACTGGGCGGTTTTTTAGGTTAAAGAGTCTCGGGAAAACACAAGAAGGGCCTCAGTCCCAAAGGGTGCAGGCTGAACACAGGAAGAACATAGATAGGAACCATTGGTATAACAGTTGTAAATTGTCGTAGCTGTGTTGGGAAAGTAGCAGAGCTCCGAGCCCTAATAGAAAGCACTGATGCTCAAATCGTTATAGGCACTGAAAGCTGGCTGAAGTCGGATATAAGCTCATCCAAAATTTTTGCAAAGAACCTAACGGCGTTCGGAAAGGATAGGCTAAACACGGTTGGCGGTGGCGTTTTGTTTCTGTCAGAAGTAGTTTATGTTGTCACGAAACTGAAGTAGATCCTTCCTGTGAGTTAGTGTCGGCAGAGGTCATTGTTGACAACCGGAAGAAAATAATAATTTGATCCTTTTACTGACCTCCCAATTCAGATGATACAGTCCCCGAAAGGTTCAAAGAAAACTTGAGTTTCGTTTCAAACACGTACCCGACTCATACGATAATAGTTGGTGGTGACTTTACTTTTCCCTCGATATCTTGGCTAAAATACATGTTTAATTGCGGAGGTACGCATAAAATATCATCCGAAATTGTGCTAAACGCATTCTCTGACAATTATTTCGAGCGGTTAGTTCATAAGCCCAGGCGATTAGTAAACGGTTGTGAAAGCACATTTGACCTCTTAGCAACAAATAATCCTGAGTTAACAACGAGCATCAAAACCGTTTCAGGTTGTCGTAGCGAGACTGAATATTGTAATCCCTAAATCCTCGAAAAATAAGAGAAAATTATACCTATTCGAAAAAGCAGATAAAAATTCACTTGCCGCTTTCCTAAGAGACAATCCACTCATTCCAAATAAATAACATAAGTGTAGACCACATGCGGCTTGGATTCAAAGAAATAGTATCGGCAGCAATTGAGAGATTTATACCAAATAAATTAACAAACGACGGAGCTGATCCTCCTTGGTACACAAAACTGGTTAGAACACTGTTGCAGAAACAACGAAACAAACATGCCAAATTTAAACAGATGCAAAATCCCCAAGATTGGCGATATTTCACAGAAGCTCGCTTCAAAGCGAGATGCCTATAACAGATTCCACTACGAAACTTTGTCTCGAAACCTGGCAGAAGATCCATAGAGATTGTGGTCCTGTGTGAAGTATGTTAGTGCCAAGAAACAATCAATGCCTTCTCTGCGCGGTAGCAATGGAGATACTATCGAAGACAGTGCTGCCAAAGCAGAGTTACTAAACACAGCCTTCCGAAATGCCTTCACAAAAGAAGACGAAGTAACTATTCCAGAATTCGAATCAAGAACAGCTGTCAACATGAGTAACGTAGAAGTAAGTATCGTCGGGGTAGTGAAACAACTTACATCTCTTAATAAAAGCAAGACTTCTGGTCCAGACTGTATACCAATAAGGTTCCTTTCGGAATATGCTGATGCATTAGTTCCATACTTAACAATCATATACAACCGTTCGCTCGACGAAAGATCCGTACCCAAAGACTGGAAAGTTTCACGGGTCACAACAATAGTCAAGAAAGGTAGTATGAGTAATCTACTAAATTAAAGACCCATATCGTTAAGGTCGATATGCAGCAGGATTTTAGAACATACATCGTGTTAGAACATTATGAATTACCTCGAAGAAAACGGTCTATTGACAAACAGTCAACATGGGTTTAGAAAACATTGTTCCTATGAAACACAACTAGTTCTTCATTCACATGAAGTGTTGAGTGCTATCGAGAAAGGATTTCCGATCGATTTCGTATTTCTAGATTTCCAGAAGACTTTTGACACTCTACCACGCAAGCGGCTGGTAGAGAGATTGCGTGCTTATGGAATATCGTCTCAGTTACGTGACTGGATTTGTAATTTCCTGTCAGAGAGGTCACAGTTCGTAGTAATTGACGGGAAGTCAACGAGTAAAACAGAAGTGATTTCTGCCGTTCCCCAAGGTACTGTTATAAGCATTTGGCTGTTCCTTATCTATATAAACGATTTGGGAGACAATCTGAGCAGCCGTCTTCGGTTGCTTGCTGATGACGCTGTCGTTTATCGACTAATAAAGTTATTAGAAGATCAAAACAAATTGCTAAGCGATTTAGAAAAGATATCTGAGTAGTGTGGAAATTGGCAGTTGACCCTTAATAACCAAAAGTGTGAGGTCATCCACATGAGTGCTAAAAGGAACTCGTTAAACTTCTGTCACACGATAAATCAGTCTAATCCAAAAGCCGTAAATTCAACTAAATACGGAGGTATTACAATTACGAACAACTTAAATTGGAAGGAACATATAGAAAATATTGTGGGGAAGGCTAACCATAGACTGCGTTTTATTGGCAGGACACTTAGAAAATGTAACAAACCTACTAAGGAGACTGCCTACACTACACGTGTCCGTCCTCTTTTAGAATACTGCTGCGCGGTGTGGGATCCTTACCAGATAGGACTGACGGAGTACATCGAAAAAGTTCAAAGGGAGGCAGCACGTTTTGTATTGTCGCGAAATATGGGAGAGAGTGTCACAGAAATGGTATAAGATTTGGGGTGTAAATCATTATAAGAAAGGCGTTTTTCGTAACGACGGAATCTTCTCACGAAATTCCAATCACCAACTTTCTCCTCTGAATGCGAAAATATTTTCTTGACACCAACCTACATAGGGAGGAACGATCACCACCGTAAAATAAGGGAAATCAGAGCTCGTACGGAAAGGTATACGAGATTGGAATAATAGAGAACTGTGAATGTGGTTCGATGAACCCTCTGCGAGGCACTTGAATGTGTTTTGCAGAGTATCCATGTAGATGTAAATGTAGATGTAGAAAGAGAAACAAAAGAAATCGAGAAAGGTATAGCGCTGATTACATTATTAACCGGCGCTTATGCATCCATAAAACGACACGATCAGCATCTGCTCGCGGCCGTTCCGGTGGAATCTGTTCAACGTGTTCTTGTATACTGACTGGCCTACAGATCAGGCAGACACCTGGTACACGCGTTCGTTTTAGATATCCGCAGAGCCAAAAGTCACATGGATTCATATTTGCGGATCATAGATCTGGAAAACCTCAGGAGAAAGCACGTTCGTGAAAGGCTGCGCGGGCCAGAGTGACCGAGCGGTTCTAGGCGCTACAGTCTGGAACCGCGCGACCGCTACGGTCGCAGGTTAGAATCCTGCCTCGGGCATGGATGTGTGTGATGTCCTTAGGTTAGTTAGGTTTAAGTAGTTCTAAGTTCGAGGGGACTGATGACCTCAGAAGTTAAGTCCCATACTGCTCAGAGCCATCTGAACCATTTTTTGAAAGGCTGCGTTAAGCAGATATTACAGTTGGCGAACGACGTAAGGTGTTGCCCAAAATAGCATGAAACAGTGGTTTACACATAGTTGTGCTATTTCAGAGCAAGAGTGACATGGTGTAGGAGGAGGTTTTGTGGTGACGTACAGGCGTCGCAGTGCACATGACAGACTCTTTAAAGAAGAACGGACCGAAAATAAAGGTGCTTGTGAATTTAAATAACATAGTGACATATGACGAATGCAGTGGTTCTTCGTGCACGAAACGCGGTTCAACAGCAATCGAAATTCGGCAATTCCTTGTATTCACTGCACCCTGTGGTGTAAAATGTGCCTCGTCACCTCAAAGAATACTGCCCCGACCACATGTCATCAACTACGGTCAGTTCCAGAAACAGAAGAGGAAATTCAGAACGTCGCTGCGGATCATGAGGTTTCAGTTGCTGCACCGTCTGGATCTTGTATGGGTACCAGTGTAAAACAGATCGCAAAATTTTATGTACTGTTAACCACCGGGATGGACCATTCTCGTGACATTTCACGAGCACTAGCAGTACAGGGTGCACGAACTGCGTAGTCAGCTACAGCAGTAGCTACCTTGTCAGTAACTTCCACCGGCCTTCCTCTTTGAGGTGCCAGACCGAGCTCACTCGTGTTTCTCAATATCGTTATCATCTTCTTTAAGCCATTTATGACACAGGGACTCTCATCAGACCATTCAGTCGGCGATACTCTCTCAATGCAGCTCTGTAATTGTTGCCGCTCACATAAAACTCGCCGGCCAGAGTGGCCGAGCGGTTAAAGGCGCTACAGTCTGGAACCGCACGACCGCTACGGTCGCAGGTTCGAATCCTGCCTCGGGCATGGATGTGTGTGATGTCCTTAGGTTAGTTAGGTTTAACTAGTTCTAAGTTCTAGGGGACTTATGACCACAGCAGTTGAGTTCCATAGTGCTCAGAGCCATTTGAACCATTTGAACATAAAACTCTTTCACTAACAGTGCGCGGTCTCCCTTCTCGGTAGCCATCTGTTCACATACGTTATAGCTTCTCAGATGACAGTGTGGATGTCAAACTATCATATAAATCGCGTACAACGGCAGATTTGCAACTGGTAGCCAAAACTGGAAATAATGTTTTTTTCCAGCGTAAACGGTTCCGCATTAAAGCATTAGCATGTCTACCAACTTCCGCTGCCGTACGGCAATTACAGACCACTTTAATTATAAGCACACGGTACGAGGTGATATAAAAATTTTTATGGTAGTTGTTCAGTCTGTCATTGTGTCTTCGAGCTACGATTTCGTTGCAATTGACGTACTTGTCTTGACATGCTGATATTGTTTCATTACATAGCTTGTTAGATACTGTGATAATGTCGTGATTGCGTCTCATTTTATAACTAATTTAAATACCTTCTAAAAGTGTTATTGGATGAGTGTGTTAGTTAAATGAAACCACAAAATTAACAAAATGTAACAGCTCAGTTATAACAGCAATGGACTTTCGGATAATAATCCCTACTCGTTGCACGTAAAAAAAGAGAATAAAAACTAATAGAGGCCGTTACACGCCGTCTGCTGGCTACCGGTTCCCTGCTTCCAGCAATAATCGTTGTTGCCGACGACGGACGCAGCCACTTGCGCGCGCATGGCGTCACACCTATTTCAGTCGCGCAGGTGTCGAGTTACGGAGTTCATTAATAGTTACGGAAAGTATTAGAGAACTTAATTTCATTATTTATTCGTCATTAAGACACCATGGCGATTTTATGATTGCCATGTATGCACTGTTCGTCTGCGGCAAATTTTAACCTCATCTGTCTTCAATGGGAAGCTTCTCCATCTCCGTCTCGAACAGCAGACGGAGATTGGTTAGGTGAAACGCTACTCAAGCCTTTCTGGGAATACCTCCGGCACTGTTACCTCGCAACAAAGTACTTATGTGACATCAACTCTTCCATACCAATTTAGTTGTTACCGACCGGCGTCGCAATATCGACATAAAATGGACATCGCAAGGTAATGGACTATCTGATAAAAAATATCCAGACACTTACTAGTGGACATATATGTAGGTTACGTCCACCCTTCGGTTTGTTAACTGCTCTAACTCTGCGGGAAACATTTTCAGTGATATGTCTAAATGTATGTGGAAGAACAGGAGCCCATTATTCCTCAAGAGCCGAAACCATAGAGGGTAGTGATGTCGGACACTCGGAGCTGAAGCGAAGTCAACGTTCTCACTCGTACCAAAGGTGATCAAAAACGTTCAGGTCGGAACTCTACGGATGCCAGTCTTATTCAGGAACGTTATTGTCCATATAGGGTTGTCAGAAATGCTGTTGTCCACATATCATTGCCTCTAAAAGACTGCTTTATGACAGGCTGCACAGTCATTGCCTCCGAACTGTTCCCCTACTGTAAGTAGCACGCAGTGCTGTAAAATCATACTCATCTCAGTTTGCTTGAGCGCCGTAAGGGGACCACTCCCTAACCACGGAAAGCTCCGCCATACCATAACAGCACCTCTTCCACCCTTTACCGTTGGGGCTACACGTGGTGGTAGGTAACGCTCTCCAGCCATTCACCAAACCAAAACCCCTCAATCGGATTGACAAACTCTATAGCGTGATTCATAGCACCAATCCACTCGTTTCCAGTCATACACAGTCCGACCACATCGCTCTATACACCACCCCAATCGTCGCTTAGTTGTGAATACAGATATGTGTGGCTTATCAGAAGCTGTTGACCATTGTACGTCATTGTTTTTAATTCCTTACAAGGATGGTAACTGCCAAGAAACCATGGGTAACAGGAGAAATACTTCAATTGATCGATAAAAGGAGGAAGTACAAAAACGTTCCGGGAAACTCACGTATAGAGAAATACAGGTCGCTGAGAAATGAAATAAATAGAAGTGCAGGGAAACTAAGACAAAATGGCTGCAGGAAAAATGTGAAGACATCAAGCATACAGGAAAGTCAAAACTACCTTCGGTGACATTAAAAGAAAGGGTGATATCATTAAGAGAGCAAAATGCAGACGAGAGAGCGGATAGGTGGAAAGAATACACTGAAAGCCTCTATGAGGGGGAAGATTTGTCCGATGTGATAGAAGAAGAAACAGGAGTCGATGTAGAAGAGAGAGGGGATCTAGTGTTAGAATCATAATTTAAAGGAGCTTTAGAGGACTTACGATCAAATAAGGCAGAAGGGAGAGGTAACATTCCATCATAATTTCTAAAATCGTTGGTTGAAATGGTAACAAAACGACTATTCACGTTGGTGTATAGAATATATGAGTATGGCAACATACCACCTTCCTTTCGGAAAACCGTATCCAAAAAATTCTGAAGACGCAAAGAGCTGACAAATGCGAGAATTACCGCACAATCAGCTTAAAGGCTCATGCATCCAAGTTACTTACAAGAACAATATACAGAAAAATGCAAAAGAAAATTGAGGATACGCTAGATGACGACCAGTTTGGCTTCAGGAAAGGTAAGGGCACGAGAGTCGCAATTCTGACGTTGGGGTCAATAATTTAAGCAGGACTACAGAAAAATCAAGTGATGTTCGCAGGATTTGCCGAGCTGGAAAAAGCGTTCGACAATGCAAAATGGTGCAAATCTTCGAAATTCTTAGAAAAGTAGGGCTAAGCTATAGGGAGTGACGAGTCACATACAATATGTATCATGGCCAAGACGGCATAATAAGAGTGGATGACCAAGAACGAAGTGCTCATATTAACAAGGGTGTAAGACAAGGTTTTAGCCTTCCGCCCCTACTATTCAATCTGTACATCGAGGAAGCAATGATGGAAATAAAAGAAAATTTCAGGAGTGGAATTAAAATTCAAGGTGAAAGGATATCAATGATACGATTCGCTGATTACATTGCTATCCTGAGAGAAAGTGTAGAGGAATTACAGGATCTGCTGAACGGAATGAGCAGTCTCATCAGTGCAGAGCATGGATTAAGAGTCAATGGAAGAAAGACGAAGGTAATGACAAGTAGTAGAAATGAGAACAGCGGGATACTTAAATCAGGGTTGACGGTCGCGAAGTAGATGAAGTTAAGGAATTTTGCTACCTTTGCAGTAAAATAACCAATGACGGGCGAAGCAAGGAGGACATCAAAAGCAGGCTAGCAATGGAAGAAATGGCGTTCATGGCCAAGAAAAGTCTACTAATACCAAATATCGGCCTTAATTCGAGGAAGAAATTTCTGAAAATGTACGTCTGGAGTGAAACTTGGACTGTGGGAAAATGGGAACAGAAGTGAATCGAAACATTTTAGATGTGGTGCTACAGACGAATGTTGAAAATCAGGTGAACTGCTAAGGTAAGGAATGAGGAGATTCTGCGCAGAATCGGATAGGGAGGGAGTATGTGGAAGACATTGACAATGAGAAGGTACAGGATGCTAGGACTTCTGTAAGGACGTAAGGGACTGACTTCCATAGTACTAAAGGGAGCTGTGGGGGGGGGGGGGGGGGGGGACTGTAGAGGAAGACAGATTGAAATACATCCACCAAATAGTAGAGGACGTAGGTTGCAAGTGCTACTCTCAGATGAAGAGGTTAGCACAGGAGAGTAATTGACAATCAGTCTCCACGATGCTCGAAGGTCCCTGCCCGTCAGCACACGAAATTTGCCTGGTCTCGATTTAGCTGTATTTGGTCTTTTGAGTTTCCACCAACAGTGAACTTGGGCAGCTTCAGAAAGGTTGAAATGTAGCTGATGGATTTGTTCCTCAGGGTGACGTTACAAGCTCACGTCATTCACTTGTCATGGAATTGACAAAATTAGACTAACTTGTCGTCTATTCCTAAGTATCTAAACAAGGAACAGTGAAAACTAGGTAGCTAAATTAATTGTACTTAACTTGATGAAGTCGAAGTCTTCAGGATAATCTCCCAGGTTGCTTCTTCTTGTGCAAGCTTGTCAGAATATGTTCTGGCAGCAGGTTTATATTTCATGTTTCACTTTAAATAACGTCTTGGCCATGATGTGATATTAACAGATGATTTAATCTCCAGTTTCAGTACATTTTCACATTCGCGGTTGACATAAAATTCTTGCATCTAATTACGATGACGTAACAGTTCCCAGAGCGAGATTAAAACACGTCTGCTTCATAACAGACATGAGAAGTAAATAGTCTGCTATGAGCAGCCAAATACCTTGCAAACTCTCAAGGTTCAGGCTGGAGTTATTATTCTAGCTTTTGTTTAGAAATTTTTGGTTTATTGTGAATATAAATTACTCTCGTTAGTTTTACTCATTTATAAGAATATTAGTTTCTGTGTTGTGTTAAGAACGGTACGCTTACTTTGACAACTTGTTCGTCAAACTAGTGTCTTCTAGCTTTATATTTTCCAAGATTAAGTTACATAACCTTTGTGTTCAGTATCAGGTATAACAAATTATAAAAGGAATATTAGTGTGAATAGTTTCGGTAGTTAAATATCTTTCTGAATCCAAAATTACGGTGCAGTTTCCATACTTCAAAATTGGAAGTAATATATTTGGGATAGATTTGTCGAAAAATACAAAGTGTTCCAATGTGATACGCAATTTAAAAAGCTAGTTTAGTGTGTATGTTAACATAATTACACCGTTCATAACTTTTTTCTTTTGGTTTTTTGATGGAAGTAAGAATGGCTGTTCCTGTGCTGTTAATACTCAGAGACTTGGATACATAAAACATTTATTTTGTTTGTCTCATAACTTATGTTTTCTCTATAATTACGTGACTGCAAATTAGGTTGCAAATGTACAATTATGCCAATCTTCGATAACCGGCAAAATTTTGCTTCACTGTTGTTACATTCTTGTATGGAGGTATTATGAAGTACCTACCAATCTTACATACTAAAATATCGTACTGAAATATCAAGTGGCAAGATCTGTAGCTACTCCAAAACCCAAAGGTGGACTAGGAGTCCTTGAAGGACTCAGGACTAATGGGACCACCATCGACCCTGTGTTTTTATAATTTTTTAATTCAGTGTGATCAGTTTTGGCGTACCAATTCACCATCATCTGGCCCCATATACGTTAATGTGAGACCAACATTAGTCATATAAGACACACAGACAAAACGTCATTAAAATGCCGTCGAATACTCCCTCCTTAATAAACAATGAAATTCATACATTAATCGTAGTTTGTTTTGTCCGGTACATTAACTGTAAATCTATTACGGTTACAAAATAAGTCTACTGCGTCGTAGGAGTAGCTATTCATTGAATAAATCAACCATAGAAAGTACGTCGTAACAGTAATTCTGAATTCAGTTAGGTCACGAAACAGGACTGTTGCTCAGCAAGACTAGTAAATCTAATACACTGTGTACAAAAGCCAACCACTATTAACATGTTCAAAGTATCTCACCATCAATAATGCATTGCAGCAATCATGAGTTTGTCGAAAATTCGCTGACTGTCTATGGAGTTCCACTCACTGTGTCTAATACTTAAAATATAAGAAATGTTTCATAACAACAACAAGCATAGGCAAATAGCCCTAACAACAGCACAGTGTTGCCTTCCCGTCCATTGTAAACCTCCCACACACCCTGCTTATCACAGAAATGGCATTTGCAGTTACCGCAAAACAGTATCACAAAACAAAACCTTTTCTTGAAACCCCGTGATATCACAATGTAGAAAGAAATCAAATTCGAATCTTACCTGAAGCTGTTTGTTGCCTCACTTTGCAAGATACCATAAGTATCCAGTATGTTCACTGAGTGCCAGAGTTTGACAGTCATGTGGAATATGCATAATAAGACATAACCTATCACACAAAAAAGAATATTGAAATAACATATGTTAATCGAAGGCAATAGACGGATATTGCAAGCTATGCATAAAATGAAAACAGCATCGTCAATGCATACAAAATACGAGGAAAAGAGACTCTTATCTATACCTGTACTACGTCACGTAAGAGAAAATGAATGAGATGTCCATGGGCAGGAAATCACCCACGTGTCACGTGAAGCACTGTCGTACGACTCTAAGGCAACAATACCGTAGTATTGGCAGGAAAAGGAAATGACACGTCTTCACAGTGCCTATAGATCACGCAGATTAAAACCGTTCTGGCAATCGATGGCTGCTGCAAGCAGCATATAAAATGAACACAACAAAGTCTAGCACTTGTCATAAGTGAGCGTATTAGACAAATAAAAACACGTGAAAAGCGATCTCATGTATGTAATCCCGCTGTCTTTCAGACGCGCTAAAACGAGAACGCCCATGGGGACAAAATGAGTCTTAGTTAAAGCCGGACTCAATTATATGGGGCAGTCACAGTTACAGCTGTCGCCGGTATTGAACATGGTACATGCAGTGTTGTAACGACTGCGGCTGTATCGTAAATCGTTCCTCTATCGCGATTTACTACTGTCGCTGTGCAGCAGTCCTGATTTGTGACTTGTTTGAATACACAATTACCGTTAGGACATACTCTCGAAGACTAATTTAATTAATTAATAGTTAATTCTACTTTTTTAATGAAGTCTGAGATTTACAGTTACAACAAATTACGATTTATATATGAATTTCTTCATCTAATGATAAGGTGCTAAATGTTTTGAGGTATAATTGTTTATTAGGGAAAGAGTATTCGACAGCATTTATTGTGACAATATCTCTGCGTGTCTTTTATGACTAAACGTTGTTGTCAAATCGATGTACATAGGGCCTGATGATGGTGAATTGTAGCATCGGAAATGGTTTCAATGAACAAAGAAACTTTAAAAATTCACAGCTGAAGGTGATTTCATCAGTACTGAATATTGAATAGCCGTCGTCACGTTTCCCAGTGAAGATGGATATATGAAACTTTGAAATATCTGTCGGTACCATTTCTACACTGTCACAATAACCAGTGCCTAGTCCACGTCCGAAATGACTCAGCGACTCATTCCGTTGTTACTGCTTCTCTGCTGACAATACAATACTCACCGACCCTTTTCACACCGGCGGATGCACCTCTTGTGACATCTAGTGATCAATGACGCATTCAGAATTAATAAAATATTCCGGGCTATTAAGTCTTGGTCGAATGGATTTTCCACTAAAACCCAACGTTTCGTCCCCATCTGCGAATGACATTTTCAAGTGGCATCGTAGCTTTTTTGAATGTCTGATTCATATTCTGGCTCACTACTGACTGCGGCAGAATTCCGTTTACGATTACTCCCGTGCAGTGGCGTAACATCACATGATTTGAACACCCGACCGCAGTTGACCTTTGTCGGTTGCCGTTGTCCACTGTTGGAAGACGCCCCACATTTTCTTCAGCACCGTGATCCACGTGTCATTCAGTTTCACCCCCACCTCCTTCCAATTGAAATTCCTGGGATGTTTAGCAACCTCTATAGTCTCCCTGTACGAGTCTTTCATGCTATCCGCCTATGGCTGCCAGTACTTGAGCCCTATACAGATGAATGTGGTAGTCTCCTGAGTGCAAAGCATATTCTACAACAGTTTCTCTCTCAGTTTCTACCCTCCTACAGTTACCATTGTGCTCTTCAAGTAGTTCTCTGATCGTTCTTTTTGTAAAACAAACATACAGGTCCTCCACAACTGCACGGAATCGTGTAAGCTCCTGCTATTTCCAGTGGTTTGCGAGCACCGTTGGTCAGCTTCATGTGATCCTGTATCTTCCGGGCGGGTTTGTAGATTACTGCGCTGTTCCGTTTTGCCAAGATTTTTCCTACGCAGCCAGTTACGTCCTTAAGAAAGGTAGGAAAACTTCAGATTGCACAAGCGCTTGCGCATCGCTATGATTCTTGCACGGTGATCTTTTCACCTCAGGGGACGAATAACTGTTCTTAAGCAATGTACTGGTGAGGTGTTTTAATTCCGTGTCAAACAGTTCTGGTTTACACAGTTACTTTCCATATCCGGCAAAGATTTTATGATGCGTCGCTATTGTTTTGCTTGATGTTTCGAATCCCGGTTTTGGTAACGGTCTGTGTGCGTGAGATTTCGGTAAACTGTGTACCCTAGGCTACCATCTTCATTCTTGAAATCTAAGACATAAAGAAAATTTAACGTAGCGGAAAATCCTTACGACTACATCGTAATATCCTGGAATATTTTCTTAATTGTGACACCTCCGACAGTGAAGGTTTACACTTTACAATGCCGCATTGCTTAGGGGTTTCCGTATTGGGACTTGAGTCACAAGAAAACGCAAACAGAGCGTTTTAGTTCACAAAGTTTTATTACGCATATCGACAAAAACAGTTGTACAAAAAATCTTTTACAAACCGGCCTTCCAATAGCCAGCAAATATAATTAAAAACCTTATACAGTCTTTGTAGGATTATACGGAATGAAAAAATTCAATAAAGATCGGTCCTTTTAACTAAATAAATAGTTCCAGATAAATACAAAAAAAATGGCTCAAATGGCTCTGAGCACTATGGGACTTAACATCTGAGGTCATCAGTCCCCTAGAACTCAGAACTACGTAAACCTAACTAACCTAAGGACAGCACAAACATCCATGCCCGAGGCAGGATTCGAACCTGCGACCGTAGCGGTCGCGTGGTTCCAGACTGAAGCGCCTAGAACCACTCGGTCACAGCGGCCGGCAGATAAATACAGATGACAAGCGTAATGGCCCACAAATTTAACAGGAATTTACTGGGACTAAGCCCTCACTGGTGAAACAAGCAACAGTACATAACATTAAATGACAAACTTCAAGTAAAAGAGCAAAATTCCCAACGGGAACCTTAGACCAATACACAGATCATAGAACAAAATAATTCAATCAATTATGTAGTGACTTATTACACTGAACAACAATATTTAGGTAGAAGAGACGGTGATCTTAATAGTCAGTGTAAGTTCCACGCAACAGCGGGCACAGGCCGGTGGATGACCCACCCGAAAACCAGAGTGACCAAACTGCTAGGAATGGGGGACGCCCCTCGGCGCAGCCCGAACGCATTAAGGAGAGAATTCTGCAAATAATTACGAGAGAATACTCAGCTTCTGTCAACTACGGGGGGAAGCAGCGATTCTGACAGGATACAGTCAAGTAGCACCGAGCGTCACGAGGACGTAGCTGGCCGAGCTAACGGCGTCCAAACATATCTCAATCAAGACGCTGCCTCCTGTATTGGTCAATCCGGAATTGATTTTGCCCGCCGCTCGTAGTATACTGTAACGTTAAAAAAACAAGGGACAGACAACCAAACCAAAGGACACAACACAAACCCTCTTATTTCAGAGTTATGCTCCCCCTTTAAATTTAATACCGTTAACACATGCAAGACCTCAAACAAATTATTCACTTCTTACAGGTCATAATTCTTTACTCTTACAAACATAAAGTCTGGAGTAATTAACGGCCTGCCAAAGCAAGAGCGTAATACAAGACGCCAAAGTTACGGATCCTTCAAACGGACTCCACAGAATAAATCATAAGATACTGAAGTGGCATTACAAGCGCACTGTCTTAACGCTAAATATGGCGTGCGCACTATCCCAGAACGATTCCTGCAGCCTTCACACAACTCACGCTTAGTGCTCCCGGCACTAAGCAGTGTTTTACACTCTTAACACCACTACGAAACATATACTAGAACCAAGAACGAATCCTTTATTCCCGTCAGGACGGGTATAATCACATGCAAATCACTGTTTCCTGCTGCGAACACAAAGGTACTACAATGTACACACTTGCTAGAGCATTGGAGGCCATCACCACCAACCCGCCGCCGACGCACTCCTCAAATCATAACACAGCGCCGTGAGCAACCATCGCTCCTCCGTAACGGTCACTCCAAAACTCGCCAACACATGCCAAAGCAACGGGCGCGCACGACCACTAGGAACCCGTAGCGGAAAACCAAGAGAGCCATAGCCGGAAGCGCTGAGTTTAAATAGCGGCGAGAAGAGGAAAATCAAAGAGGAAACGCGCATGCCAGAACCAGCGGGCTTACTGCCCCTACTAGATAAAAGAATCACTGGCGCCATCGACTCCCCCACGGCTCACGGATACTCTCTATCGGATAGTAGTCTGGCCGGCCGTCTTCAACACAGACACATTCGGAGTGTAGCAGGGGCACGCCTCGTGTTCCGTGCGGACGGTGCTGGCGCGCCACCGTGCCGTGTGTACAGGAGGAGTGGCCGGTACGGTGGACCGCGCCTTGCCGCCCCGGCAGGTGATGGATGGATCGGCCGGTGCTCGGCATCGCAAGTGGGCGCCGGCAGCGGCCAGCAGGCAGAAGCTAGCAGCCAGCTACCAGCCTGCCCTTCTCTCCTCTCCTCTCAGCGCCGTGACTAATGCCGCTCACGTCCCACGGGATCCGCGAGAAATATGGCTTGTCGCGGCGGTCCGCTGGGGAGCAGAATGAAGTTTCTCCAGAATTTCAGGGAGGAAAGGGAAAAAAGACATGTCACTTCCGGTCTGCTGCCGAGTTCCTAGCGCGCCTGCCGTACGCCCCGCGGTCCTAATAACGTGTTTCACGCTATATATATGAAGATGTCCGAAAGAACAGATACCATCTTCATATATACTGGGTGATCAAAAAGTCAGTATAAATTTGAAAACTGAATAAATCACGGAATATTGTAGATAGAGGGGTACAAATTGACACACATGCTTGGAATGACATGGGGTTTTATTAGAACCAAAAAAATACAAACGTTCAAAAAATGTCCGACAGATGGCGCTTCATCTGATCAGAATAGCAATAATAAGCATAACAAAGTAAGACAAAGCAAAGATGATGTTCTTTGCAGGAAATGCTCAATACGTCCACCATCATTCTTCAACAATAGCTGTTGTCGAGGAATAATGTTGTGAACAGCACTGTAAAGCATGTGCGGAGTTATGGTGAGGCATTGTTGTCGGATGTTGTCTTTCAGCATCCCTAGAGATGTCGGTCGATCACGATACACTTGCGACTTCAGATAACCCCAAAGCCCATACTCGCACGGACTGAGGTCTGGGGACCTGGGAGGCCAAGCATGACGAAAGTGGCGGCTGAGCACACGATCATCACCAAATGACGCGTGCAAGAGATCTTTCATGCGTCTAGCAATATGGGGTGGAGCGCCATCCTGCATAAACATCGTACGTACCAGCAGGTGTGTATGAGCCAGGGTGGGGATGATGCGATTCTGTAACATATCGGAGTACCTCTCATTCGTCACGGTAGCAGTTTTGCTGTCCAGCTCCATCTGTCGGACATTTTGTGAGCTTTTTTTTTTGTTCTAATAAAACACCATGTCATTCCAAGCATGTGTGTCAATTTTTACCTCTCTGTATACACTCCTGGAAATTGAAATAAGAACACCGTGAATTCATTGTCCCAGGAAGGGGAAACTTTATTGACACATTCCTGGGGTCAGATACATCACATGATCACACTGACAGAACCACAGGCACATAGACACAGGCAACAGAGCATGCACAATGTCGGCACTAGTACAGTGTATATCCACCTTTCGCAGCAATGCAGGCTGCTATTCTCCCATGGAGACGATCGTAGAGATGCTGGATGTAGTCCTGTGGAACGGCTTGCCATGCCATTTCCACCTGGCGCCTCAGTTGGACCAGCGTTCGTGCTGGACGTGCAGACCCGCGTGAGACGACACTTCATCCAGTCCCAAACATGCTCAATGGGGGACAGATCCGGAGATCTTGCTGCCCAGGGTAGTTGACTTACACCTTCTAGAGCACGTTGGGTGGCACGGGATACATGCGGACGTGCATTGTCCTGTTGGAAGAGCAAGTTCCCTTGCCGGTCTAGGAATGGTAGAACGATGGGTTCGATGACGGTTTGGATGTACCGTGAACTATTCAGTGTCCCCTCGACGATCACCAGTGGTGTACGGCCAGTGTAGGAGATCGCTCCCCACACCATGATGCCGGGTGTTGGCCCTGTGTGCCTCGGTCGTATGCAGTCCTGATTGTGGCGCTCACCTGCACGGCGCCAAACACGCATACGACCATCATTGGCACCAAGGCAGAAGCGACTCTCATCGCTGAAGACGACACGTCTCCATTCGTCCCTCCATTCACGCCTGTCGCGACACCACTGGAGGCGGGCTGCACGATGTTGGGGCGTGAGCGGAAGACGGCCTAACGGTGTGCGGGACCGTAGCCCAGCTTCATGGAGACGGTTGCGAATGGTCCTCGCCGATACCCCAGGAGCAACAGTGTCCCTAATTTGCTGGGAAGTGGCGGTGCGGTCCCCTACGGCACTGTGTAGGATCCTACGGTCTTGGCGTGCATCCGTGCGTCGCTGCGGTCCGGTCCCAGGTCGACGGGCACGTGCACCTTCCGCCGACCACTGGCGACAACATCGATGTACTGTGGAGACCTCACGCCCCACGTGTTGAGCAATTCGGCAGTACGTCCACCCGGCCTCCCGCATGCCCACTGTACGCCCTCGCTCAAAGTCCGTCAACTGCACATACGGTTCACGTCCACGCTGTCGCGGCATGCTACCAGTGTTAAAGACTGCGATGGAGCTCCGTATGCCACGGCAAAGTGGCTGACACTGACGGCGGCGGTGCACAAATGCTGCGCAGCTAGCGCCATTCGACGGCCAACACCGCGGTTCCTGGTGTGTCCGCTGTGCCGTGCGTGTGATCATTGCTTGTACAGCCCTCTCGCAGTGTCCGGAGCAAGTATGGTGGGTCTGACACACCGGTGTCAATGTGTTCTTTTTTCCATTTCCAGGAGTGTACATTATTCCGTGGTTTACTAAGTTTTCATATTTGTACTGACTTTTTGATCACTCTGTATACAGGGTGTTACAAAAAGGTAGTGATTTCCCTAAATCGTTTCAGGCAAATGCCGGGATGGTTCCTTTGAAAGGGCACGGCCGATTTCCTTCCCAATCCTTCCCTAACCCGAGCTTGCGCTCCGTCTCTAATGACCTCGTTGTCGACGGGACGTTAAACACTAACCACCACCACCACCACAAAAAGGTACGGCCAAACTTTCGGGAAACATTCCTCACATGTATGTTACGTGGACATGCGTCCGGAAACGCTTACTTTCCATGTTAGAGCTCATTTTATTACTTCTCTTCAAATCACATTAACCATGGAATGGAAACACACAGCAACACAACGTACCAGTGTGACTTCAAACACTTTGTTACAGGAAATGTTCAAAATGTCCTCCGTTAGCGAGGATACATGCATCCACACTCCGTCGCATGGAATCCCTGATGCTCTGATGCAGCCCTGGAGAATAGCGTATTGTATCACAGCCGTCCACAATACGAGCACGAAGAGTCTTACATTTGGTACCGGGGTTGCGTAGACAAGAGCTTTCAAATGCCCCCATAAATGAAAGTCAAGAGGATTGAGGTCAGGAGAGCGTGGAGGCCATGGAATTGGTCCGCCTCTACCAATCCATCGGTCACCGAATCTGTTGTTGAGAAGCGTACGAACACTTCGACTGAAATGTGCAGGAGCTCCATCGTGCATGAACCACATGTTGTGTCGTACTTGTAAAGGAACATGTTCTAGCAACACGGGTAAAGTATCCCGTATGAAATCATGATAACGTGCTCCATTCAGCGTAGGTGGAAGAACATGGGGCCAAAACAAGACATCACCAACAATGCCTGCCCAAACGTTCACAGAAAATCTGTGTTGATGACGTGATTGCACAATTGCGTGCGGATTCTCGTCAGCCCACACATGGTTATTGTGAAAATTTACAATTTGATCACGTTGGACTGAAGCCTCATCCGTAAGGAGAACATTTGCACTGAAATGAGGATTGACACATTGTTGGATGAACCATTCGCAGAAGTGTACCCGTGGAGGCCAATCAGCTGCTGATAGTGCCTGCACACGCTGTACATGGCACGGAAACAACCGGTTCTCCCGCAGCACTCTCCATACAGTGACGAGGTCAACGTTACCTTGTACAGCAGCAATTTCTCTGACGCTGACATTAGGGTTATCGTCAACTGCACGAAGAATTGCCTCGTCCATTGCAGGTGTCCTCGTCGTTCTAGGTCTTCCCCAGTCGCGAGTCATAGGCCGGTATGTTCTGTGCTCCCTAAGACGCCGATCAATTGCTTCGAACGTCTTCCTGTCGGGACACGTTCGTTCTGGAAATCTGTCTCGATACAAACGTACCGCGCCACGGCTATTGCCCCGTGCTAATCCATACATCAAATGGGCATCTGCCAACTCCGCATTTGTAAACATTGCACTGACTGCAAAACCACGTTCGTGATGAACACTGACCTGTTGATGCTACGTGCTGATGCAATGAGTCGCATGTCAACACAAGCACCGAAGTCAACATTACCTTCCTTCAATTGGGCAAACTGGTGGTGAATCGAGGAAGTACAGTACATTCTGACGAAACTAAAATGAGCTCTAACATGGAAATTAAGCGTTTCCGGACACATAACATCTTTTCTTTATTTGTGCGTGAGGAATGTTTCCTGAAAGTTTGGCCGTACCTTTTTGTAACACCCTGTATATAGTTAAGGTTCACCGGCCATCAGACCATCTTCTGTGCAGATATACACACATTGCCCGAACTCTTACGGAAATCGGTAAAGCCGCGACTAATGAGTGTAATAGACAGGGGCACTACGAATATAATGCGGGACAATAAGTTGTGAATGTGTGTCTTACGGGAGGCGTCCCTGCAGTTTCACTATCCTCTTTGTCCTCGCTGGTTCAGATGGATGCCGGCACGGCAGCTCAGCGTGTTGGGTCAGAGGGCTGCTCGCCCTCTATAACAAAAAATCTGAGTAAAGGAATCAACAATCCACTTGAACGGATGTCTTGTGACGTCCGCCCAACGAAACGCAACGAAAAATACCGAACGAAATGAAAAAAAAGATAGATAGGGCATCTGCCATGTAAGCAGGAGGTCCCGGGTGCGAGTCCCGGTCGGCGCACACATTTTGCACTGTCCCCGTTGACGTATATCAACGCCTGTATGCAGCTCAGGCTATTCATTTCATTTTACTGATTTAACTGTAAAATTCGCGTTTCATGCAGTCGACTGCACCATTTTGCTGGGAACGCAGGAGGGTGGCATAGGTTACCTTTCAACAGAAAGATTCCTAACGTTTGGTAATAAAATAATATTTATTAAGTATGAAGAAATACTCATCTTGAAAGACACTTCTTCCTATGAAATGTCCACCACAATTAGATGTTTAAAATTATTACAAATCCTCTAAAATACAAGGATTGGAACTTAAATAGTGGCACCTATTTATTCACAACAGATATAAAAGAGTTACAAGTTTGTACCTGTTACTGTCCTTCAGAGTAGTTACCCGCGTTGTGTAGAATCCGTTGCCAGCGATGAGCGTATACCGTTAGCAGAGCATGTTCTGTTGATGATGCGAATGGAGCGGTCTAAAGTCATGGTGATTCTCGTGTACGACTGTGATGGTGTTATCCTAACGCATTACCTTCCTCCACGGCAGACCGTCAATGTTCAGTATTACTGTTCGTTTTTGGAGAATCACCTGCAACCAGCCTTGCGAAAAAAGTGGTGACAGTTTCTGCGCAACCTACCCATCTTTTGCACGACAATACGCGGGCGCATATAGCGCAAGCTGTGGCTGCTCTGTTCGGTCGATGGGACTGGGAAGTACTGTACCATCCACCATACTCCCCGCACATAGGTATTGGTGACTCTGATTTCATTCTGAAGATGAAGGAACCACTTCGGGCATTCGCTTCAGAACTGTTCCAAGGATTCGACAGGCAGTAGACCGCTCCAATCGCACCATCAACAAAACAGGCTCTGCTAACGGTATACTAAGCCTTCCACATCGCTGGGAACGGCTTCTACACAATTCTGGTGACTACTTTGAAGAAGAGTAACAGGTCCAAACATGTAACTCTTTTGTATCGGTTGTAAATAAATAGTTTAAGTTCCCACACACGTCTTAAAGTCCGGCCACTGTGCCCCTGAGTGATGCCTGCGTAGAGTCCAGAGCTGGGCTACGATGCCTACGGGGCGTAAGTCTCGGAGACGACGGACGAACACTGGAGCTTATAGACAGTACCCTGAGACCGTACACGACTCGGCGCACTGAAGAGAACTATCCGCCGTAGTTCACTGCTCCGGTATTTAACGAGGCATGATACAATCGCTGTCCACACACGATACCCATGGGATGGCAGCTGCTGCCCCTGGCGGACCTCAGTGTAGTTCGTACAGCCAACCCATACAGCTGCTGCGCTACGAGTGTTTTGAGCGTGACTTATCGATTGTGGTGCGGTACCCTCTGGAGTCGTGGGTATCGTCCCGATACATGCCCGTTCATTACAGCACGAGAATGGAAACGCGTTCGTATTTCTCGAAAGATGTTACTGTTCGTTGTCTATGGCTTGGGGCTAAATTCCTCAAACCACACTAAAAGTAACTCCTTACAGGAGTACCGGGTAGTTGTAACTAAAGTGCAGCGACTCACGGTGGTCTAGTGTGCGCTGTAATTATCGTATGGCAGCCAAACGTGGTAGCTATGCTAAGGCGTTAGTGCGGAACCGATTTTCGCTGGAAAAAATTGTTCCAATTTGGTCACCATGCGCAAATCTGGCGTTGTACAGCACATCGTCGACGTCCCCGATGCTCATCATACGAGGATTGGAACGTTAATGGTGGCAACTATTTATTTACAGCTCGTCCAAAATAGATATGTGTTGCAAAGTTTTACTTATATTCAGAATAGTCACCAGCATTGTGTATAACCCGTTGCCAGAGATGTGGTAGTTGTAGCATACTCTTGTCAGTGCCAGTTGTGTTGACAGATCGAGCGGCATGGTCAATTGCCCTACGAATTTGTAGCAGTTCTGCAGCGAATGCCTTGAAGTGTTTCCTTCAGTTTAGAAATCTAGTTCAACTTAGGAGGGCTTAAGTCAGGGGAGTGTAGTAGGCGGTACAGCACTTAGCAGCCCCATCAGTCAACAAACTAACAGCTTGCACTGTACGTGGTTGAGCGTTGTCCTGCAAAATGATGGTCAGGTCCAGCAGACAGTGTCATCACTTCTGTCTCTATGCTGTTTATTTTCGGGACACAACCTACGACCAGCTTAGAGACAGAAGTGATGACACTTTCTGCAGGATCTGACCATCATTTTGCATGACAATGCTCAAGCACGTACAGTGCAAGCTTTTAGTTTGTTTGACTGATGGGGCTGCTAAGTGGTATACCACCTACTGCACTCCCCTGAGTTAAGCCCTCGTGAGTTCAACTTGATTTCTAAACTGAAGGAAACACTTCATGGCATTCCCTTCAGAACTGCCGCAAATTCGTCGGGCAATAGACGGTGCCGTTCGAACTGTCAACACAACTGGCACTGCTAGGAGTATCCTACGACTTCCACGTCGCTGGCAACGGTTTATACACAATCCTGGTGACTACTTTGAATGTCCGTGAAACTTTGAAACACGTATCTATTTTTTACGAGCTGTAAATAAATAGTTGCCACTATTAAAGTTCCAACGCTCGTATGTATTATTTCCCAAGTCAACATCCCTCTTTCTTAACACATGCTAATCGTACACAGATGAATCACGTATCGTTAGAAAGGTTTTTTTACCAGCTTATGATAGTGCCGACCGGTTTTGTGCTAATACTTACTATTTGGGGAAATTTCAACTTGAAAGGTACTTTATAACAAAGGCAAAAGGACAGAATGGAAGCCCAGCTCCATACACATATTTTATGAAGCTTACTTATCTATCACGAATAAGAGACTCCCTTTCCATATTATCTAATTACAGATACCATTTTATTTGTGTTAAAGTACTTATTAACTGGATAATTTGTATACTGCATTGTCATAGACAATAACTGTGACCACTGCTTACCAGGTGACATTTCTAAGCAAATATAGTTTCGGAAACGACAAACATATTTGTCATAATGGCCTTGAATTGTGGTTTGCGTATTGCTAGTACGGACTGAAGTGCTTACATAAAGTACAAAGCGCAATTAAAATCTCTTAAATGCAGTTGGAGATTACTGTGGCCTTAGTCATATACAAGGTAAGAAGCTAACATTCCGTTCTAAACTATACATTTCGCATTTATGTACTTCTTTGTATTTTATATTCCTATTCCTCATTAAACGTCACTTCAGCTACAAATATTGTAAATACTACTAACGAAAGTTATAAATTACAAGAGGTAATGCATGGAAATGTATATACAAGCATATATCATAAATTCATGATTATTACTTCCCGTTGTTCGAATGACTATTAAACAAATTTTCTCTTCATTCACACAATTAGCCTTATTCCAACTACTACACTTATTCCAACTACTGCCATTATTTAAAACTATAAAAGTGGGAATGTTTCGCACAGGTCCCCCGTTACTGAACCAATTGTGTAAATGATGGTTGATGATAAAATCTACATTACACCATTCTCACTTGTTTACATTTTGTGCCCACGTTTTGTTCCTAATACATTACGTATGCAAATATTTCCGTACGTCTTTCTTGCATTCCCATTGCACCTGGTTGCCTAAAGTGAAATTAATTTTTCCCACCGTAAGCCGCTTTCGCACTAACAAATTAGACTACCTAACGAGTTTCACAGGCATTCGATACTTAAAGCCCACAATGGACCTCAGCGAGCACCTGCAATTTAATTATCACCACCAGGCTAGCATTGCCTTGATCAAATGTAACGATGACTTTGGCATAAAATAGTCATAGGTTTACAGCTTGCGTCGTAAGGGACAAATTGTCTACCCGCGTAGATAGGTTGTTTTCCAACCCCGTGGCCCTGGGTAGATTCCTGTTACTGTGAGGGATTTGTTCTTGGCAGGAGGGCTGATATGAGATATACTCAGCCTCGTGAAGCCAACTGAAGAGCTATTCTACCGATATGTAGCGATTCCAAGGTCCAGAACCCTGTCAGTGACCAGGAGAGTGGTGTGCAGACCACGTGGCCCTCCATACCGAATCGAGGCCCACGAGAAAAATAGGCCGCGGCGCGTACGTCACAGCACGTCACACTGCGGGTCTTACGAGAGCAAGCAGCCGTCAGCGCTGGGGAACAAGTAACTATTTGAGACGAGTTCATTGTTTCTGAACTTCTCGTTTAAATGCATGCAAGATCTCGATAGGACTCTATAAGTTTAAGACCTCTAATGTGCACCTTTGCAATTACATACTGATTTCCCGTGTGTGCTGCACGGAGCCTAGTGTTCACGAAGTGTGGCAGACAAGTCGAGTAGTGTGGCGTCACAAATTGGTTGCAGGGCCCGTATATCTCGTTAGCCCCGATACCGCACATAATGACGCCACTGGCAGGAGATAACGAGGACGGTCGGGTCCGATGGCTCGAGAACGCTCAACTTCAGTTTTTCATACTACCACATTATAGTAACATAATTAGCGTAAATATAAACATTAATATACCGTAACTGTTTTGTAACCTCATCCTGTTAGGCTCTGAAAACGTGTAAAATCAGTTGATCTGATATAAAGAGCGCACACGATCGCTTAAAGAAGTCGTATCTTGGAAACTAGTGCAGGCAGAATTCTTGTAAAATAAGCTGCAAACAGATGTTGTGTGATCCTTTAAGAATACTGCTGGTTTCACAACGATAGATTTGCATCTTAAGGTACATCGGAATAGAGGAGAATAGTACTTGAGGGAACTAAGAATTAGAAAAAATTTATTAAATATAATTTTTTTATAGTAGTAAAAATCTAGGGACAAGAATATAACAGCGTATAGGAAGGATGTAACTTCCAGAAGCAAATTATAGTGTGGGGCTCCACTTACTTATTTTCAGAACGTTTACAGCAAAAAATTCAGCCTTTTGGACATCCCATCATTCCCAATCAGATTACAATAATTCGTCAAAACAGTCTAAAGTTGAAACAGGCGGAATGTAGAAGACAGCCGTAGAAAGAAGTCGGTACTAAAAGGAACACTAAAACCGTAAAACCAGAAAATAGGCGAGCTTACGGATGAAAGTGACTATTTTAATATTCCTTTCAGAGCCGACTTCCTTCTATGGCCGTCTTTTAGATCTGTTTAAACTTTTGACTTTCCTCACTATTTTTACGAACTATTAGTAGATGACTGGGCATATTAGGCAGCCCGGTACGCTCGAGTTTTGCCTGTAAAAGATCTGAAAATAAGTCGGCTCGTATATTTAAATTCGCTTATCTCTGTTACGTCCTTTATTTGATGTTATGGTCTTCTCTCTCTTCTAAATTTTTAATATTTTTTTATAATTCCTAATTCCCCCGTGTGCTGTTGTACTATATTTAGAATTACCTCTAGATGCAACTTAACATTGTGAAACTGGTGGTACTATTGAAGGATCCTGTAGCAGCTGTTTATTGTTTATTTTTCGAGAACGCATCCCCTTCAGTAGAGGATGCTCATGTTGTTAAGCTTGCTATTATTACAGATAGAGCATAGTAGATTGTCGTAAAACGGGTTTCGGTTGTAAAGGTTTTTTTCTGTTATGCCAGAATTTTCATGCGTGCCCCATTCGTCCTCTTCGTAGAACATCACGGTAGTGTTAGAATTCTGCACATGTATGGGTCAACATCGCAGCTTCAATACTTCTGATTGCTTCATTGATTCGCCCACAAAGGGTAGCAATGTCATTGATGTGTGTTGTGTACACGCGATTTCTAGCTTATTCCCACAAAACTAAGACTAAATGTATGACACAGGGAAAGCGCGAGGGCCATTCGACGGTCCCATCACGATGCTGGCTTTTTTTTTTTTTTAAGTTTTTGAACCGCCTCGTTATGCTTGTTTCTGCCGGTGATGACCTCCCATAATGGCGTCGATAGTTCTGTAGCATTTTTGTTGCAGATATGGATTTTGCATGTCATGTGCCACAATGAATTTTTTCTGGTGAGTTGCCGTTTTGGTGCACTCCATGTCAAATTTGCAAAGAGGTGCAGAAGGGGAAAATCTTTGAGAGCTGCTAAACGTTTTAAAAATGCACGAATCTCTATCTATAATAGTTCCCAAGATAATTTTTTCAAATGACAGTGAGACCTTATGGACACTCTTTAGTACTGCGGCAGCACATCCTGAGTCAGTATCAGCTTGTAACAACTTTTTTTTCCCTCTCTCTCTCTTCGAATCATCAATCGTCTGACTGGCTGATACAGACTCTACGAATTTCTCTGCTCTGCTTAAAGTAGTACTTGCTCGCTAAATCGTCAACCATTTGCTGCATACATTCCAGCCTCTGTCCTCCCATACAGTTTTTACATTCTACAGCCCCCTCAAATACAATGCAAGTAATTCCTTCATGTCTTAGAACGTATTTTATCATTACGTTGCTAATTCTTGTCAGCGTTTTCCACATGCTCCTCTCCTCGCCATATCTGTAGAGATCCTCTTAATTTCTTATCTTATCAGTCGTCACAATGTTTCAACATCCTTCTATAGTAACATATTTCAAACTCTGCGATTTCATTCTTTTCTGGTTTTCCCACAGTTCATGATGCACTACTTTAAAGTGATGTGTTCCACACAGTCTCAGAAATTTCTTCCTGGAATTTGATGCAAGTAGACTTCATTAGACTAGCATCATTACTTATACTTATCTGCCCTTTACGTCCTCCTTGCTTTGTCCGTCACGTGTTGTTTTGTTTCCAATGTAGCAGAACTTATTTACTTAACCTATTTCGTGGTCAACAAATTTGGTGTTAAGTTTATCACTAATCTCATTTCTTCTGCGCCTTATCAGGCCTACTTTTGCTTTCTTCGGTGTATTTTCAGAACACAGTATGTGGTTATTAACGTCTGCTCAGTTCTTCCATATTTTTATTTAGAATAGCATGTCATCTGCGAATCGTACCATTGGTATCTTTTGTTCTCGAAATTTACGGCCACTCCTGTCCCTTCTCTTTTACTTCCAGCATTGCTTCTTTAATGTAGAGATTGAACAGAAGGTGCAGAAGACTGCATTCCAGTCTTATGTTCTTCCTAATCCGAGCACTTCGTTCTTTCTTCCATTCTATCTCTTGCTTCTTCACATGTTGTATACGAGTATTACCGGTCTTTCCCAAATTTCGTGCATGTTGCGCCATTTAAAATTTTCGAACGCTTTTCCTAGGTTGACAAATTATATGAAACTGCTGATTTTTTTAATGTCTTGTTTGCCTCTTTGTGAATAGACTTACTGTAATGAATTCCCACATGTACAGCAGTGTCTTTTTTAATATTTTCGTGTTGAAAACATTTTGTAACTGCTGTGGATTTTCTTACGTATAAAGACGGACAAATAAAAATTAAGCTGTATATCGAATTACGATGTGAGATTTCCATTTTATCATAATCATTTCAGTCGTTTTCGAACAAATTTGGATTGCAACGATATACAATCGATCGTTTTTTGAACAACCTGTTTGTGTCACAACCGTTATTATTATTTTACTGCCGGCCGGAGTAGCCGTGCGGTTCTAGGCGCTACAGTCTGGAGCCGAGCTACCGCTCCGGTCGCAGGTTCGAATCCTGCCTCGGGCGTGGATATGTGTGATGTCCTTAGGTTAGTTAGGTTTAATTAGTTCTAAGTTCTAGGCGACTGATGACGTCAGAAGTTAAGTTGCATAGTGCTCAGAGCCAATTGAACCATTTTTATCATTTTACTGCAACCAACGGACGCATTAAGTTATCGTTTCAGTATGGGCGCTGGAGAATACGTTTCAGTAGTTAATGGCAGAATACAGTAGCACAAATTGCGAACCAGGTCAGAAGAAAACCACAATAGTTCTAAAATAACACATAACCTTGTCATCGAAAAGGAAACACTATATACACTGAGGCGTCCAAAAACAGGTATAGGCATGAGTGATCAAACACTTAGATATGTAAACAGGAATAATACGGCGCTGAGATCGGCGACGGCTATATAAGACAACAAGTGTCTGGCGCAATTTTTTGATCGGTTACTGCTGTAACAATGACGGGTTATCAAGATTGAAGTGAGATTGAATGTGGTGTTCTACTCGGCGCACGAACAATGCGACGCAGCATCACCGAGGTAGCCATGAAGTGGGGATTTTCCGTACGACCATTTCACGAGTGTACCGTGAATATCAGCAGTCCGACAAAGCATCAAGTCTCCAACATCGCTGTGGCCCGAAAAATATAATGCAGAAAACAGTTCAACGTGACAGAAGTGCAACCCTTCCGCAGATTGCTGCATATTTCAATGCTGCATCATCAACAAGTGTCAGAGTGCGAACCATTCAACGAAACATCATCGATATGGGCTTTCGGCCGACTCGTGTATCCTTGATGACTACACGACACAAAGGTTTACACCTCGCCTGGGCTCGTCAACACCGATATTACACTGTTGATAACTGGAAACATGTTGCCTGGTCGGACGAGTCTCATTTCTAATTGTATCGATCGTACAGACGTATGGAGACAATCTCATGAGTCCATGGACCCAGCGTGTCAGAAGGGGACTGTTCAAGCTGGTGGATTCTCTGTAATAGTGTTGATACTGGGCAGTTGGAGAGATATGGGACCCTTGAGATGTCTAGTTACGACTCTGACAGGTGACACTTATGTAAGCATTCTGTCTGGTCACCTGCATCCATTCATATCCATTGCGCATCCCGACGGACTTGGGCACTTTCAGCAGGACTTTGCGACAACCCACATGTCCAAATTGCAACAGAGTGGCTCCAAGAACACTCTTCTGAGTTTAAACGCTTCCGCTCACCACCGAACTCCCCAGGCAAGAACATTATTGAGCACATCTGGGAAGCCTAGCAACATGCTGTTCAGAAGAGATCTCCACCCCTTCGTACTCTTACGGATTTATCGAGAGCCCGGCAGGATTCATGGTGTCAGTTCCCCCCATCACGACTTCAGACGTTGCTTGAGTCCATGCCACGGGTGTTGCAGCACTTCTGCGTGGTCGCGAGGGCCCTACACGATATTAGGCAGGTGTAACAGTTTCTTTGGCTCCTCAATGTATTTACATTAATGTATGCACATAAGCTGTTGACGAATTACGTGTACAGGACAGTTAAAGACAATGACTGGCTGACAAGGAGAAAAATTACGCTGAAGAGCTAAAATGGTCTGGTGGGCCTCGAGGAAATTGTGTGAAGACAATCTTGAATGTAACTTGTATTGGATGTTTGCAATCAGCCTATCGCTTAATTTGCACGGATCTGCAATGGGAAAAACATTAAAATACAAAAGACTGATCAGTGGAATCGGAATGTTGGGAATTAACAGGAGATACAAGAAGTAAGCAAAATGGTTCAGGAAACGAACTGGAGATGTAATTATAACGATTGAAAGCTCTCTGTTGGATTCCTTTCATGTTAATTTCTTAAATCTGTTGTCATCTACGGCATAAATTCCTCTTCTAAATTTACTGTGGGGTTTCTGACTTTATCTGGGAAGAGACTGAGCAGTGAAACGCGTTACTTTTACACATAAACAAGAACAATCTGTCACACTACTACACTTTAAAACACAGTTTATGTGTAATTCATGTCACACACTCTCATATGGAACCTACATGCGATTTTTTTTATATAGTATATATGATAAGATACTGTCATTCCCTTTCCCTTCTGTGTGAAAGGATGAATGAGCAAATGTATTTCTAGTTGCATGCTTGATGGTAGCAGACAAGCCTGTCTGCTAGAGAACAGTAGGACCAGCGTCGGAACAGGTAGCTACGCTTTCTAAAAGCAAAGAGGTTTCTATTCTTAGTATAGTCCTGTCTGTCCCTTGTCATGTTGGTACAGGAAGCTGTCTCTCTGGTCACTTCCGTTTGTATCTGTGAAGCACCCTCGGCAGGGGCCCAGGCCAGTCGGTCTGCGGCGAGCGCCTGAAGTGGTAAGATCTCCGTCTAAGCGCGTCTCTGCTAAGCCTGTAGGACAATGGATTTCTTAAGTTCAGCCTAACTGAAAACTTAATCACCTTTATTTCAGGTTTAGATCTAAAATACCTTATCTTAAATAGCAATGGAGAGTAATTCGAGTGTGAAGTTCAGAATGTCTTCCAGTAGTAGCTTTGTCACTACTTTCTGAGCAAAGTGGAACCATGTGTTGAGGATCCGTAACTCTTAACTAAGATCATCAATCTTAAATGCGAATGTGCGTGAGATTATAACGCCTCGTCTTGACAATATTTTTCAATATAGCAACTTTTCTTTATGTTCAACCCACGTGGGGTGTACTTTGTGAGACCAGTACCACGTGCTTATACAATTGTTTGACCCATCAGGTTAATAGTAAGACTATAGTAACCAGTTCAAGGTTTTTCCTTTGTAAATTGCGTTTCGATGTAATTTATTTTAATTATCAAAATTATTGTGGAGTTACACTCTTTGTGTAAACCAAGTTGACCACGTGAAGCATGTGGTGTAATCATCAAAGTACACCTCATCTATTCTTTTCGGGAAGATTTCACAGAGAGTTAGTATGAATTTAGTATACCAGTGTGTGGTAATTTCATGACGGACAGGATTGCAAAATGAATGTAACTTCTTTGGGTGAAAATTGAATCGGTTGGTTGTGGTTAATTTCCTCTTGCATATTTCAACGTTCTTCGTGTGTTAATTTATGAATGCAGTGTTGTATGCAGTCCCCCAATCTTGGCTCCATAATTGATGTGCTCCGTAAGATTACAAACTCACATTATCACAATCCTAAATAAGGCACCAGTTTAGTTATGAGTCTGCTGAAATTTTAATGGAACAATGATCAATGTTAAAATAAAAGTCCAAATATGAACTTATTTATTTCTTTTTATTTAAATTCTCTTTATATATATATATATATATATATATATATATATATATATATATCACTGGTTGTCGTAAAATGACTATTAAAGGATTATAATTAATGTTAGTCTGATTGGGAACTTGGTAAGCTAGACTGGGTACCTGGTGAAACAGTTGCTCAGTAATGCAAGGTTACCTTCCCCAGATAGCTCACGGCTTTTAACACGCTTTTATTGCCTTTAATATCAGCACCGCTTTCAGAACAACTAAATGCATCAACATTACACGATTCCAAATATAAAAAGAAGATGCACGTACAGGAAACTGCTGCTCCGGGTGATGATGAATGCGTTCCTTCGAAAAATATAGAGATATTAAAGTACGGGTGTCCAAACTACTTTCAGGATGACCATGCCGACCGACGACTGTTCCACGTGTGTCCCCCGCTGTAATCGACAGTAAAAAATTGCATCTACACTTAAATGTCAAGAGAAGTTTGAACAATACTACGCATCATATACGTACCTCAGAATGACAATGCCCTAGTATCCAGTACGAGAAATATTAGAATCTGTATGCAAAACCAAATATGCTTAATTGAAAAAAACATCATAAAATCGCTTTCCGATTCCACAAAATTTCGTGTCATTATTTTAGACAACGAAAATGATACAATTGTAGTAGCGGGCTTCAGTTTCAGACGTACATCGTTATGATTGCCTGGAATCAAGAATATCATAATAGTGTCCAACCCGAGATGCATCGGCCAGTGAAATAAAATGCCGAAACTCAAAGTGAGTTCGGGTACAGATTTCTTATAAAGAATTCTTATAGCAAGTCACCTTCTGTATGTATTATTAAATAATTCCTTACTTTACATGAGATCGAAACCAAAGTTATACATCACATTACCTTCCATAAGGAATATGGGTGCACTCAACGACTGTGATACGACTTTCAAATGACAGAGCACAACAGCCAATCGGCTTCATCTTTCAGTTTTATTCGGTAAACATAGATTTCTGCTAGTGCCTACCTATTGCCAATGAACTATTTCATAGTATCGATGCCTGTCCTAGCACGTCAGACCCCTGTTGTTCGGGTTTCTGCCACAGTTCGTTCCTGTTGTTGAACTGTGACTGAACGTACCTTGGCGTGAGCTTTTTAGAAATACACATTTTCTTGAATTCTGTATGCTAGATGGTGACCATCAGCTTCACCTTGAGCTTATTGTACCTGTAAAATGCAGCGCTGGCCCAGCTAGGCAAAATCTGACAGTAGTTTTGACAGAAGACCGAACAACAGGGGACCGACGTAGTAGCGCATGCATTGATATTATGAAACAGTGCATTGATAATGGATAGACACTAGCCGGTTAGAGGCGCCAGGTCACTGATAGCTCAGCCCCTCCCGCAGGAGGTTCGAGTCCTCCCTTGGGAGGGTGTGTGTGTGTTTGTGTTGTTCGTAGCATAATTTACCTCAAGTCAGTTTAAGTGTGTAAGTCTAAGGACCGATGACAGCACACACACACACACACACACACACACACACAAACACACTAGCCAAAATCTAGATTTGCCGCATGAAACCTGAATGAAAAGGACAACTGGTTGTTGTGCTCTATAAATGGAAAAAGTTATACAGTACAAATTATTGTAATATCATAACTACGAATTAACTGTCTCTTATGTTTGAATGTGTTATTAACTGTATTCAACAAAAAATATACGAAAGAAAAGTAAATGCTTCGAAACATCAATCCAATTATCTTGAAAGTGCTCTTAGATACAAGAACTATGGGACTCCGGAATTAAAACATAGTTTTGAATTTTATCTGAAGATGAAATTTTCAGGAAAAAGAAGACACTTCTGTCTGATAAACATGAAAAGGTTGATCAACTTCCTTGATAGGTAGCGCTCTATATTTATAGTTTCACCCCCAATGAGAATAAACACCAGTTTGCTGTATTCATTTCTTACCTGTTATAACATTGAATTTAACTATCTTCCCTCTAGTCTTTTAAACTTAAGTCTTTTCTTTTTTGGTTTAGGAAATCAAATAGTAAATCAGGAACCACTTGCCACACAATTACACCCTCTATAACATTTTTTTTGTCTTATCATTTTTGCTTCAGGTGTCTAGATCTCAGTTGGATCGTCTCAGTAAGAGAATGCATAAATTACACAAGACGATGTCGTACATCTATTGATTAGAGATTTTTGTTTTTTTTTTTTGTTTTTTGCATTTGTTCTCTGTCTGTTACTAATCATCGCTATGCATGCTTCATCTCGGAAATACTGCTGCAGACGGCTAATTAAGAAACAGTTTAGCAGTGTTTCCTTCGAAAAGCCACACTGCCGCCGGCGACAAGTGAGTGTTGCACCCCAGTACTTCACTTCACTTCACTTCACTTGCTTGAACCAGCACAGCGAAGTGCGTCGGCTGAGAGTGAGTTTGGCGAGCGAGCCGCGCCATTCTCCTTCGGTATTCGCAGCACTCTCACCTCGGTCCGCTGTTTGCCGAGGGCAAAGTGCCGCTGTACCAACACCGGGCTTCACCACTAACGAACCATAACTGCATTACCAGCGGCTGTGCAAGCAGTCGCGCGGCCGGACCCGGCGCCGAGCCATCTGTCGTCTAAGGGACGATCCGAGGGCGCAGTACTGCACGTTCCCTGCAGAGGCAGCACTGGCTAGTTTCCACACTGATTACTGACTGCCTTCTCTCTCTGCCCGTCTCATACACGCACGCACTCATACACACACACACACACACACACAAACAAACACACACGCACGCACGCACAGAGAGAGAGAGAGAGAGAGAGAGAGAGAGAGAGACAAACAGAGAGGGAGAGGGAGAGAGATGCTGTTCTGACACTCTGACATATCACTGTAGATTCTAGATATAGCGAAGACCGTTACATGGCTGGAAACCACACTAGGAGGTTCAAAAAAATCCGATTTTTTATTGCATAAATCATTAGTCTAACTATCCAAGAACACGCTGTCAAAATTTCAATGCGAAATTCGCATTCGTTTAGATTTTATGAGCATAGAACCGACTTTAATTATTCCAATATATGAAGGTCTATGAAGGGGTGAATTACTAGAGAGATGTTTAGGTAGCCACACACGAAATGCGAATGAAAGTTTGAATTCCACTATTTGACGATTAGCTCCTAAACACTTGCACTCTGTCCGCCTCTGTAGGCTGAGTGGTCACCGCGACGGAATGTCATACCTAACGGCTCGGGTTCGATTCCCCACTTGGTGGGAGATTTTCTCCGCTCAGGGACTAGGTGTTGTGTTGTCTTTATCATCATCACTTCATACCCATCGACACGCAAGTCGCCGAAGTGCCGTCAACTCGAAAGTCTTTCACCAGGCAAGCAGTCTACCCGAGGGGAGCCATTAGCCACACGGCATTTTCATTTTACTTGCACCCTCGACGAAAAGTCGTTGACTTGGCACCGTATTTAGCAGCGGGCTTATTCAATGAAGGAAATTCATCCCTTATGTTGGTCGTGAACGAGACGGGAATTATAGTACGCACTGAAAGTTTCAAGTATGATGAACAATTGGATAACCAGAGCGTGAGCCAGCAGAATCGACATAGGTCATTGGAATAGAAGGAGGGTCGGTGTAGTGACTTGGAAAGACAGCCAAGCCACTCGGAGGTAGCCGAAAGGCACGCGTTTAGCTCACGCAGACTGGCGTGAGGTCTGGAACAGTTAAGGGAATTAATAGTAGCAAATAAAGTACGTAGTTGATGTAATACTTAACTTTCATCCATAATTGGAGAACATCGCTCTTGTTGATACATCAATAATAATCTCAATATAAACTGGTAATGGCGCCTTGCTAGGTCGTAGCAAATGACGTAGCTGAAGGCTATGCAAACTATCGTCTCGGCAAATGAGAGCGTATTTGTCAGTGTAGCATCGCTAGCAAAGTCGGCTGTACAACTGGGCCGAGTGCTAGGACGTCTCACTAGACCTGCCGTGCGGTGGCGCTCGGTCTGCAATCACTGACAGTGGCGACACTCGGGTGCGGCATATTCTAATGGACCGCGGCCGATTTAAAGGCTACCACCTAGCAAGTGTGGTGTCTGGCGGTGACACCACAGTCGGAAAGCTCGAAAAGCACTGCAGCAAGCTCTAATCGAAGCCTATTACTTTATGGTGATGGTGAAAGTTTACACTGTGGTGACTATATAAATGACTGAGAATGTAGCAAAATCTACTAACAACATTTATTTTACTAAGCCAGACATAAATTATGCTAAACAAGTTATTGATTGAGCACTGTAAACATCTAACAGTTGGTTTAAGGCTACACTGAACAAGGATCCTGAGTTGGCAAAGACGGTGTAACTCTGGCCTTAAAAATGTGGATAACTCAATCTGAAATGATCTGACGCTGAGCAGACTTTGATTGATCAAATCTACCATAGTTTCACTATACAGGTGCAGCTGAGAGCAAGTGGCGATTGAGACCTGTATGCCCTGATAATCCCGGAAAAGCAGTTCATTACCCTGTTTGCTTCGCGCAGCGATGTAACTTGCAGCTGGCAAGACGTGTACGCTGGAGGTGAGACGTGAGGCGGCACCTGTGAATCGTCCAAAGCCACGAAAGAAATGCAAAAATCTCGCGGTCTAGCGATCAGGCAGACGGACCGCAATTTAATCTTACCAGAGCTCTGAAATCACAGATGATTTCAGTGTGTTACTCACCCGTTCGCTGGTCGTACCAAGGACCAATTAGACTCACTTATACAACAGAGCACACAAGAATAAGAAACGTCACGACTGGTAAACCAGAAACAAATAAGAGTGCCCTCGGAAAACGAGTTACTGTCGGTACAGTAAGAACTTAACCACAGGCTCCCCGGTCTAAACTTTTCTCAAGTGAAGTCAGTCTCAGGACAGGTCCCAAGCACCAACCACACATGCCAGAGCATCAACCAGAAGGTGCTTCCAGAGCAAAGTCCCGCACCAGAGTGCTTTGCACCTCTTCCGAAAAAAAAAAATCCTTTTTCCCACAAAGTGCAGTTGAACCAGAACAGGAGTTAAGAAATCTATGTCTCTGAACAAAAAAAAAAAAAAAAAAAAATGAAACCGCCAATTACTGGCTTTCTTACGTTTTTGTGGAGGAGGAAGATTATTTTCTTTGTAATATTGTCACTTCCCACTGCACCAAGTGAACAGATACAATCTTAAAGATCTTTATCTAAATTGCCTGTACCTTGGAGATTGTTAGCCCTAGCTATGAGGTGTAATAAAGATTCTATCTCCAAACATTACTCAGACGCCAGATTTTTCTTATACAGCTGAGGTGGCTGGGGAAGTGGTTCACTGGCCACTATCAGCAAAGAGGAAAACTTGTGAATTTTCATTACGTGTGGCTCTGCACACAATGCCTGGTTTATGACTCCACTGTGTAGACATGTTTCTTGAGCCTGTCAACCCCAGACCAGCCTTCTGCTGGCGCCTTGGCGGGTAGCTCGGCATTGTTCTGCTGGAGACCTGTCTCGACAAGGGGCTGCCGTGTCTGTCCTGTATGGCTGTGAGCCAGTCCGGCAAGATTTACTGTGGGATGGGATCGCCGTAAATTGCTTTCAGCTTCCAACATGCCATTTCTACGAGCTAAGAACCATAAAAATACCTCATGCTTTTAGCGCCCTACCAGGCACCACCAACATCTGCTCAGGCCGTTAACTTTCTAGAGTCTCGCTCAAGGTGCAGCAGATTGTAATAAAATCTTTAATATTTTTTGTATTTGAAAAAAATAGGTGAGAGAGTAACTTGTCCTCTCTCATTTTTATCGTTGATTAATTGGTAAGCATTTCACAATATTGTTAAATTCCTTCAATTTCCGGAAATTTGTTTTTCAAACACATTAAAAAACTTTTTCACGTTTGCATGCAGTGTAGACCATAAAATATAGAACTGATCATTATGAAAATTAATAGTGTGATTATCTATAAAATTACAAATTATATGAACCAACTTGTGAGATGATATCATGATTTTAAGGGTATTTTTCTTTGCTTACTTAGAGAAAGAAAAGTGAAAACTGAAGTTTATTGTTCCAACGCCTGCAATAATTTTAACTTTCGTTATTGCCACCTGCATTGAGGACCATATTCTTAGAAAATAAGTTATTAATGTAAAATCAAAACCTTTTTGATTTCAGATGAAACTCGGAATGGCTACACTGCACGCAATTGGAGAACTATGCTCTCAACCTTCAGCAGTTATCTCAGTGCAACTTTTTTATTTTTGGCAGAAATTATTTAAAAAAATTCACAATAACTGTTCTATACTTGAATGAAATGATGTCAAAATTTGATTAAATTCTAAGTACTTTTTCCCATAAAAAGTCCCAAAATATCAGTGTCATACAACCTCCTAATACGGTTTCTTCGCGATAAGAGAGACTTGTAAATAGCTGGAGGATCAGAGTCACGCCGGCCAGTGAGGCCTTGCGGTTCTAGGCGCTTCAGTCTGGAACTGCGTGACCGCTACGGTCGCAGGTTCGAATCCTGCCTCGGGCATGGATGTGTGTGGTGTCCTTAGGTTAGTTAGGTTTAAGTAGTTCTAAGTTCCAGGGGACTGATGACCACAGATGTTAAGTCCCATAGTGCTCAGAGCCATTTGAACCATATTTGAATCATCAGAGTCACGATAAAGTTTGTAAGTGGTATGTTCTGTTAGAAAAATGAGCTATTGTAATGAGTAATTGGACGAAGTCCTGATCTATTGAGCTATGCCGTATTAAATAAATGTTTATACCCTTGTGCGCAACTGAAAACGCGATCTCACCACGAATGATTGGAGTAATAAAAACATAGAAGGTACGCTTATTTAATACAGTGTCCAGCAACATTCATGTGACAACCTATCAAAAGTCTGAATGATCACTTTTCGCAGGACCGGTGTGATACGCGCAGCAAGACAGTGAGTGTGGGTCTGGAACGTACCGACAGCCACGTGGAGCCATGCCGACCCTATTGCCACGGCCAGCTGGGCTAGGTTTCTCGGTTGAGTGTCCATGGAGCGAAGAGCTCGCTCAATGTGGTCCCATTGATTCTGGACTGGATTTAAATCCGGGGAGTGTGGTGGCCAGGGTAGTACGGTAGACTCTTCAGATACGCCCGTACACTGCGGACTCTGTGGCACGTTGTATTTTCATGCTTGCTACATGCAATCGTGCCGAAGGAAAACAAATTGCATGCAGAGATGGACATGGTCCTCAAGGATAGATGCATAGTTGTGTTGATCCACTGTACATTATAGAATGACGAGATCACCCAGAGATCGCTACAAAAACGTAATCAGTAACAACTGATTTGAAACCTATCAACAAAATGTGCTGAATTACAAAAACGAACATTTTGCAACACGTATGTGTGGTTTGTGCTAATGTACCATATGTCACTTACTGTTTTGTGGTGTTGATGCGTTTCACAATATGTTGAAATACAAAAAGGAAAATTTTATAATTGCGTAGGTTTCTGCGGCCAGAGTCAGATGACAAAGAAGTTTTCTGAGTAGTATTATGGATATGGAAGAGGACATCAATGAAGATGACATAGGAGATACTATACTGCGTGAGGAATTTGAAAGAGCACTGAAAGACTTAAAGCGTAACAAGTCACTGGCATTAGATAATATTCCGTTAGAATTACTGATAGCCTCGGGAGAGCCAGCCAGGGGAAAGCTTTTCCTTCTGGCTAGCAAGATGTGTGATAGCGGCAAAATACCCTCAGACTACAAGAAGGATATAATAATTCCAATTCCAAGGAAAGCAGGTGCTGACAGGTGTGAAAATTACCAAACTATCAGTTTCACAACTCGCGGGTGCAAAATACTGACACGAATTCTTTACAGACGAATAGAAAGGCTGGTAGAAGTTGACCCGTGGGAAGATTTGTTTCGATTCCATAGAAATGGGGAACACGCGAGGCAATACTGACCCTACGACTTCTCTTACAAGATAGTTTTAGGAAAGAAAAACCTACATTTATAGAATTTTTATACTTAGTGTAAACTTTCGACAATGTTGACTGGAATACTCTCTTTCAAAATCTGAAGATGGCAGGAGTAAAATACAGGAGCGAAAGGTTATTTAGAATTTGTACAGGAACCAGATGGCAGTTATGAGTCGAGGGGCACGAAAGGGAAGTAGTGGTTGAGAAGGGGTGAGACAGTGCTGTAGCTTATCTCCGATGTTATTCAATCTGTATATTGAGCAAGCAGTAAAGGAAACAAAAGAAAAATTTGGAGTCGGAATTAAAATCCAGGGAGAAGAAATAAAAATATTGAGGTTTGCTGAGGATACTGTGATTGTGTCAGATAGAGCAAAGGACTTGGAAGATCAGTTGAACGGAGTGGACAGGTGATGCTCAGGGAATTAGATTAGGAAATGAGACGCTTAAAGTAGTAAATGAGTTTTGCTGTTTGGGTCGGTAAATACCTTATGATGGTCGAAGTAAAGAAGATATAAAATGTAGATTGGCTATGGCAAGGAAAGCGTTTCTGAAGAAGAGAAATTTGTTGACATCGAGGGGACATTAAAGTGTCAGGATTCTTTTCTGAAGGTATTGGCATGGATTAGGGCAGTGAATTCATGTTTTGTTTGTGTGTGTCAACTGAAAAAAATAGCCTAACGGGTGTGGATCCTTCCTGATTGCATTATCTGTTGTGATGGATCACCTACGGCTAAAACTCTAACAAAGCTTTGGGCAAATCAGTGCGCTGGGAGATCTGATGCTGCCATTGATCTCTTGAAGCTGCTGTTGACTGAAGCGTTGACAGTTGTGTCTAGTAGTCCAAATGATACCTCAGGCACAGTTACAGAAGCGAAATCTTTACTGTATTCTGTTTTTAAGTGTGAATTTGTCATCCCTCCCGTAGTGATAGGTAAGGTGTTTGCATTTGGTCGTACATTAAGCAAAGTTCTTCAGAAACCAATACTGTGTTTGAGAGAGTATTGAAAGTAGCTGAAGACAATACAGAATACTGGATATTCTGTGGTGTGATAGTACAAAAACATTCACGAATGTTTTTGAAAGAGCAACGGAAATTTGTCAACAGCTAGATATCCCAGTTTTGGTTCCCTGGGTCCTTAAGATCGAAAAGAACAGACCAAAATATTTAATGCGTGATTCTGAAGAATACTACAAAGGGACGCTGTTTATCACAGTTTTAAATTTTTAGAACAGAGTTAAAGTTTCCTCACTCTTCCTGGTTGCAACCAGTGATGTACCCTTATATAGTGAAGAGCCAGAAGCGTGATTCTGAAGAGCTCTACCAAAAGGCGGTCTGTATCTCAGTTTTAAACTTTGTAGAACAGAGTTATAGTTTACGGACAATAAGGAAGTGTTTTCAAGACTGTCCTCACTCTTCGTAGTTTTAATCAGTGAAGTACTTTTATTTAGCGAAATGCTAGAGGAGTTGAGAACCTTAACTGAATTCTATGATGAAGATATGAACTATAAAGTTGAAGATGTTCTTGCTGCATTACGTTCATAGAGAAGAAAGTATGTGAAAGAAGATTCCAAGAAGAAAATCTATGAAAGAGGGATTCCAGGCATACATTTGCTATGTAAGCACTGCAGTTGTGCTACAAATCTCAGTAAACGTCTGACGATACTGGCTACTGAAATCTGATTTGGGAGGACAGTGCGGTTCAGATGGGAAAGGGGCCAAGATCAGTTACTGTTAGTTACACAAGAACACACAACTTTATTCCTCGAAAACCAATGCACAGTTTTCTCTTTAAAACAACAACAATCAATTCATGGCTGAGGACCAAAGTAACTTCTCAACAGTAAAGTGTAAATAATTCCTCTTAAAGTACTATGATTTAGAGAAACGGCTGAAGGCATTACTTAAGTAAAATTAAAATATCCTTAAATAATTCCTTTTAAGGCACCAGAATGTAGACAAACGGCTGAAGGCCTTACTTAAATAAAATTAAAATATCCTTAAATAATTCCTTTTAAGGAACCAGAATGTAGACAAACAGCTGGAGGCCTTACTTAAGTAAAATTAAAATATCTTCTTGGCTACAGGCCCAAATAATATTTCAGATCAGCAAAGGAAATTCTTTAAAAGACAAGCATTTACAAATCTCGGCTAAAAGCCATATTCATGAAAATTTAAATTAATTCCTCAGCTGAAAGCCCAATAATTTTTCAGCATAATAAAAGGCAACCGCCCAAGCATTTACACAGTAGAACAGTAAACCATCCTAATAAAACTTGAAATATCTTGACGGCTGAAGGGCCAAACCTCTATTCAAAATAATTAAAGACAAACATTAAGATAAGCATTTACACAGTATGACTGAATGCCATTTTAAGAATTCAAGATACTTAAAGAGAAACCTTACAGACAGGAATTTACACATTACAGCCACAGATATTGAAACAAATGTGGCTGAAGGCCTAAATAAAAAGCAAACACGAATTTTAAATAAAACGTGGTTGAAGGCCTAATCTTAAAATACTTCACATAAGTTTCGGCTGAAGGCCGTATATTGAACATAGAACAGACAAAAATAATACACAGCTAAAGGTCTGGCTTAGTACTTGTGAAAAAATAAAATCACAATAATAAAGAATAGAACAGTGGTGCTCAGAAGTGTTCCAAGGGTCGGCCCGATGAGGAAACTCTAACAACAGTTTAGGTGAGACAGGCAACCAAGCCTAACAGTAAATAATCTGGTGACAGCATGAGGTAGAGACAGCTGAAGAACCAACCAACAACCTATTCAATTCCCTTCCACCAGACCAATGGCACAACAAACAAAAATATCAGCGAGGATGAGGATCGCAGCAGGACTATGTCTTAATAATTGGTGTTTAAACACAATCAATGCACAATAACCACTCGAAGAAAAAGGGAGAACAACATCAAGCTCTCGAACTACACGCCATCCTGGACAGCATCAACACGGCGAGGAAAGCACACTGCCTGAAAACTACGCTAACGACCAGGGCAGGTAATCGGAACATTAATGGCCACAAGGCAGAAGATACCGCTGGTGCACTTCGCTAACAAGTTATAACGATTTCAAAGTTAAAGAGAATATAGGGAGACGGCTGAAAAATTTTGCTGTTTCCAGCATACCATCACATTTCTGCTTGCAGGAACAGCCCAGAAAGCAACAACCAGCAATCAACGAAGAGACGTCCCAGCAGTTGAGGTTTCACAACAGGTTCACTGATCATTCAACTACAGTATGCGGGTTCGGTGGGCGACGAACTTTGCAGCTCTCACAGCTAGTGCCACACAACTCGGATCACGCGTGCATGCCGCCAGCGGTCCGGGCCTGACCTCACGCCACGGAGACTTCGTCGATGCTCCGTGGCAACCGACCAACTGCCTCACACACACCACGACACGGAAATATAGCGGCCACCCCAAAGAAGGTACACCAGTACTAGTATCGATAAACTCTGCTGCTTCCACTGACTGAGGCAAGTGAGCAGCCCCTACAGGTAGTAACTGAGGGAGCAATAAGAAGCCACTTGAAGGTGACGAAATGCCTAGAAAAAGAAAAACGGCATCATCACGAGCTGACCACGGCTCACCTACACTTTCTGTTACTACCAACATACCAGAAAGGTCGTTCTCCGCTGTAAAGAGAAGCAGGACATATCTGGGAAATTCACCTAGTAAGTGTTGAAGTGTCTTGTTTCGCATTAAATTATAGAACAATCAACAAATAATAAATTATTAATATCTAAGATTTCTAAAGATAAGCAATATATGTTGCTGTATCACTTAAGTTGATAATTGCCTTTTATTCTTTCAGAGAAGATTAAATGGATTAGCCCTCTTGTCCGTTCATCGTTTGGTGTGTATTACACCACTGGAGAAGATAGACAGCCTCGTCAAGCGAAAGAAGTAACTGCCTCTATCATCACACCCTGAAGATGCTAATTATGTCGGCGGAGGTTCGAGCCCTCCCTCGGGCATGGGTGTGTGTGTTTGCCTTCGGATAGTTTAGGTTAAGTAGTGTGTAAGCTTAGGAACTGATGACCTTAACAGTTAAGTCCCATAAGGTTTCACACACATTTGAACATTTTACTAATTGTTTGCTGGTATCTTTGTTTTGCTTTCAGTTATATTTAGTCATGATTTATTTAGTTATGCATCTCTGGAACAGTATACTCGGTATTAATATCGTCGATCCTTCGTACAATGCTCCTTACATTTAGACCTAAAACACTTCTCTGATAAACACTTTTCGGTCTGCTCGGAGTGGCTGCGCGGTTTGAGGCGCCATGTCACGGATTGCTCGGACCCTCCCGCCGGAGGTTCAAGTCCTCACTCTGGCATGCGTTTGTGTGTGTGTGTGTGTGTGTGTGTGTGTGTGTGTGTGTGTGTGTGTGTTGTTCTTAGCATAAGTTAGTTTAAGCAGTGTGTAAGTCTAGGTTTCGATGACCTCAGCAGTTTGGTCCCTTAGGAATTCACACACATTTGAACACCTGAACACTTTTTCAAAGCACTAATAATGAGTTGTCTGTCATCTTTAGTAAAGTGCTTTATTTCCAAATTAACTAAGCTGAGAAATATGGTCTTTGAAGCGTATCAGCGCATTACATGCAACTTGTAGACATTAAATACTCGCGATTTACGTCAACAGCAATGCGCATCGCAATTTTTCTACTATAATGTTTCATTTTCATTTACATGTACCAGAATTTTCAGTAGATGTCACCTGTGATCCATTTTAAATATTGAAGCAGTTTATGATTTCATCTGCTGATATTTTGGGATACTGATATGAATGAACATCTTGAATCCCCGCTCCGGAAGGAAAAATTATCCACGCCCCTAGCGATATGCGCATTGCCCTGTATTTGTGAGGCATGTTGCTGTAGTTAATGTTTCGTCTCCTAATATAGAAAACAGCATCAGGGGTTAGCATTTCCGGACAAATCCTTCCTGTAAAAGGGGTTTGATAATACAGGGTGTTCCATGTACCTGCTGACCGAAAGCAAGGCGCAGTAGATGGTGGCCAGCGAGCATTCCGTTACATCAGTGCTAAACTTAAATTATATGCAAATAAATGTTGTACTCACCCATGCAAGGAGATGCTGGAACAGGCTATCAATGTTTTCCACGCATTTCTGACATCTACTCAAAAACTTTTCTTTGAGAAACTGATTCAAATGGATCTCGGATATTATTCTTGAATTCCTGTAACGTGTGCTTATTTGCTGTGAACACTTTATCATTTGCTGCTCCCGACAAACAGAAATCGTAAGGAACTAAATCGAGTCTTAGAGAGGCCAGATATTGTTACTGATGACTCTGTCACGGAACACATCTTGAATTGCTTGAAAAGAACATAGATTGTATGAGCCCTTGACGAATTCTGTTGAAAAAACGCAAAGCTTCGTTCACGTTCACTCAGTTGATTAAAAAATGGTTGCAACAAGTTTTGCATATATCTTTCACTGTTAAGTGTGTCGTTAAAAACGTTGGGCAACTTATTCTGTCACTGAGCACCATACTCCTATTTTCTGATCGTTAAGGGTCTCCGCATGAAGCAGAATATGTCTATGGACACTCCAGTACCAAAGGTTTTGGTAATTAACACACCCGTGTAACGAGAACCAAGCCTCGTCTGAAAACAATATGAGGCAAGGATTCATTTCACTGTCAATCAATTGTTTCAAATTCCATCCGTGAAACCTAATCCTGTTCACAGCATCACCGGGTTTAAGTTCTTGCACTGCTATTGCCTTATAGGGCGTCAGCCCAAGTAACAGAATTTATCTGTACAGAGATGCAAACAAATTGTTTGCTGAGAAAGACATCTAAGAAACGTTTTTGAGAAAGTTTCCAGGTAGTATGCACTGTGATCGAGATGAGCTTGTCTGAGCACTGTACATCAAAGTTTGCGCATCTTGATCATGAACGCTTCCTATTTCATGAAATTCATTCACTAATTTGTGAATTGCATCACGATACCTGGTAACTTCCATTCAAACAATCTCCAGACTACCCGAGTGAACTCTGTGCGCACATACGAATCGTAAATGAGCACTCGTTGTGGAGTGGAATAATTCGGTCTTTCCGTTGTGGAGTTCGCAGGCTCCACTGTTATACTCGTTTGTTTAACTTTTTGAATGACAGTGATTGAAAAGGCACATAGTGCAGCATTAACAGGGAGACGATAGACCCATTCGACCGTGTGGTGGTCGCCAGACAATAACCCGCTCGTGTGGTCATCAGGTAAATAAAACACCCGATACAATACCGGCTTTCACGACCGGTCTTTTAGTCCTTGTTGATTTTAATTGTATGGGCATTAGGCCGTAGTCTAAGGCACACTGCCGTGACTCTCGTTTCGTCTCCTAATGATGACTCCAGCGTGTCATAGTTTACGAAAAATTATCGCAAATAGATAACAAAGCATGCACGTCAAATATAAAACGCCTCCCAATAAACTACCATAAATTAATCTGTCCCTCTGATAGACCACTACGAGGATACAGCAACTACAGAAATTTGCGCAACCAAATGATGTATATATCATGTGTATAGCAGCGCTTATACTTCGTAAACATATGACATCATAGCTACAAAATTGTCACATTACTGTCATGACAAATTAATTACAAGTATAATTCAGCAGACACAGAACGACAGTCAGAATACTGTTGCCAACGATGTTATATGTGTGTCAGTCCATCTAGACAATACATACGTAAGTAGCAATCGCTGCTCAATGGTCTGCTGTAACATAAAAATGTATAATGGAAGTAGAATAAAGGAATTGCAGACACTCAGTGTGAGCGGGCATTGGTTTTAAAGCAATGGGGGAAGTTGAAAATTTGCACTGAACTGGTACTGGAACCCGTGCCTCTTGCTTACTAGGCAGATATGCTGATCATTACTCCATCCAGACACAGCGGTTAGCGTTACTGCACGAACTACTCTAACTTACCTCCCATTAGACAAGAGTTCGAGGCTGATGTGCATCTACTGGATCAAAATGCTGTCTGTTATTTCGGACATTAGTAGTGTATGGATAATTTGAGAATTTGGTACTGATGGGAGGCGTGATAGGGTGGCCCACGCAGTTCGCAAGACCACTGTATCCGGATGGCACATTGGTAGGCACACCTGCCTAGTAAGGTGTAGACCCCAGTTCGAACCTTGGTCCGGAATAAATTTTCAACCTTACCCATCGCTATAAAAGCAATGCCTCCTCACAGCCAATATACACTGATCGACCAGAATATTAGGACCACCGATCTACTATCGACATAAAACGGTCCAGGCGACAGCAGCATCACCTGGCGAGGAATGACTGCTAGTCAGACACTCGCACGGTGCCTGTAGCATCAGTTAGCGTGCTGTCTTACTCCGCTAGCCACCAAGCGATGTGTGGCGGAGGGTACAATTCGCGCCAAAGTCATATTTCCCCTTGTCTGTTCCACTCGCGGATCTTACGAGGGAAGAACGACTGTCTGAACGCCTCAGTACGAGCTGTAATTTCCCTTGTCTTTGAATGGTGATCATTGCGCGATATGAAAGTTGGTGGTAATAATATATGCTCTATATCCTCGGATACGATCGGATTTCGGAATTTAGTGAACAGCCCCTTCCACTTAGCGCGCCGTCTGTCTGCAGTTGTTTCTCACTTCAAACTTTCTATGAGATATGCAACGCTCTCGCTACGGCTAAATGTACCAGTCACTAATCTTGCCGCTCTACTTTGGACCTTCTCAATCTCTTGAATGAGACCCTACTGGTAAGGGTCCCTTACAGACGAACAGTACTCTAAGACTGGATGAACTAAAGTATTGTAAGCAATTTCCTTTGTTGAAGGACTGCATCGCTTCAGGATTTTACCAATAAGCAGCAATCTAGAGTTACCTTACCCGTTACTTGTGTAATCTGATCATTCCATTTGAGATCATTTCTAATAGTCACACACAGATACTTGACGGATGTTACCCCTTCCAAAGACTGGGTATTTATCTTGTACTCGTATATAAATGGCGATTCGACTTGTAATACGCAGCAGGTTACACTTACTAATATTGAGAGATAACTGTCAGTCATTACACCACTCATTTATTTTCTGCAAATCCTCATTGACTTGTTCACAACTTTAGTGTGATACTTCTTTCCTGTAGACTACAGCATCATTGGCAAACAGTCTAATGCCGCTGTGAATACCATCAACCAGATCGTTCGTGTAAATCGTAAAAGGCAGCGGATCTATTACGCTGCCCTGGGGCACACCTGAAGCTACGCTTGTTTCTGTTGAAGTCACCCCGTTCAGGACGACATACTGCTCCCTGCCTGTTAGAAAACTATCTAAGCAACCGCACATATGGATAGGTCGTAATCGAGCGCTTTTAGGATCAAGCGACAGTGCGGAACTGAGTCTAACGCCTTTCGATAGTCGAGACATATGGCATCAACCTGGGAGCCGGTATCTAGAGCCTGTTGTATATCATGCACAAAGAGGGCCAGCTGTGTCCCGCATGACCGCTGTTTCCTAAAACCCTGCTGGTTTCTGCAGACGAGCTTCTCAGAGTCAAGAAAGGTCTTTATGTCTGAACACAAAATGCGTTCCATGGTTGAACAACAAATCGATGTCAGTGAAATTGGCCGGTAATTATGTGCATCCGATTTTTTACCCTTTTTATAGATTGCTATGACCTGGGCCTTCTTCCAGTCCCGTGGAACTTTCCGCTGTGCCAATTATCTCTGATAGATAATGGATAAGCATGGTGCTATATTTGTAGCACAGTCAACATAAAACTTTACGGGGTACCGTCTGGGCCACATGCCTTCCTGGCGTCTAAGGATCTTAACTATTTTACAATCCCAGATACACTAAACCCTACATCAGCCATTCTTGCGTTTGTTCGTTAATTGAAAGGGGGAATGGTGCTGCAGTCCTCTACGTAAACAAGTTTTTCAAAGCTAGATTTAGAATTTCGGCCTTCTTTCTATCATCATCAGTTACATTAGCCGTACTGTCAGCTGTCCGTGTAATGTATGAGAAAGACGTGCGATCTAACTGATTTTAATGGACCGGAGGCTCCGTAGAAGCATTTCGAAAACTGCATGACTTGTCTGGTGTTCTAGGAGTGCTGTGGTGAGTGACTTCAATATGTGATGAAACCAAGGTCCCAGCAAGTCCAGACGTCGTGGTGTTGAGCGGCCACCTCTTATTACATATGTCGGACGCCGAATGCGGAGTAGAATGGAAAAACAGGACAGGTGGTAAACTGTGGTGGAACTCAAATTTTAATGCTGGGCAGAGTACAACACACAGTAATGGGACCCCGTAGCCGGCGACCCAAGCATGTGCCAGCGTTAACACCATGACATCAGCATCTACGACTGAAATGGGCACGTGAATGGGCACGTGACTGTCGGCACTTGATGCTGGCACAGTGGCAGAGCATTGCATGGTCTGATAAATCCCGATACATTCTTCATGCCGATGGGAGGGGGCGAATCTGTCGTTTTGCATGGTAACAGCTCCTTGACACCTTACTATGGGACGGAGAGAAGTTGGTCACGGCTATATTATGCTTTGGGGCATATTCCCGTTGGCATCCATGGGTCCAGTGGAGCTCGTGCAAGGCACCATAATGGCCAAGGATTATCGTACACTGGTTGTAGATCACATATGCCCCTTCGTGACGATAATGTTTCCCTATGGCTGTGGCACTTTTCAACAAGATAATGCGCCATGTTGCATGGCCAGTAGTGTGATGGGGTGGCTCGAGGAACACAGTGCAAAAGTCCAGTTGATGTGCCGGCCCTTCAGCACGCCAGATCGGAACCAGATCGAACACATTTCTCATGTGTCTGAACATGGCGTCAGAAATCTTCGCTCCCCCTCCCTGAATTTTACGGCAATTAGATGACGTGTGTGCAGATGTGATACCAACTCCCTCCAGCGACCTACCAAGGACTCACTGCTCCCGTGGCTCGACATGTTGCTTCTGTTAACTGTGCCAGAGGTGGACATACCGGCTATTAGGTAGGTAGTCATGATGATTTGGCTGATCAGTGTTTAACGAAAATATTGTCACCCCCATCGTACCGCATGTCACTCGATAATGGCAAATTATCCGAAAAAGATCTGTAGTGAAAGTGAAAGAAATAAAAATTGGTGTCATACAGCAACGAATGTCGCTATGTTCTGACAAGCTTCTTATGTTTCCTAACGCCGGGAGTGAGAAGTAGAGCAAATAAAGAGAGAGGAAGCTGTTAAAGAGGATGGCTAACATTCTATCCGAGATTGTGTTCGATAAACGCCGTCGCAGTGCGCAGAAACGGCGATATCCTCCGGCGTCGGCACTGCACTGAGCTGGCGCACAGTAGCGGCGCCTTCCTGCTGGCTGCAGCGCGGCGCAGCCCAGACACGCCTGGGCCGGCAGACGGCGCGGCCGTTTGTCTTGCGCCGCTGGCAGCTGCACGGCGGCAATGGCTTCTGGTGCGCTTATCGCCCCGCGCAGATACTCCCCCTCTCCCCGGAGCGCCCTCTCACAGCGAGAGATATACGACGCCCCGAGGCGATCCTGCCGGCAAATACTTTCGTACTATCTCCTGCAGCGGGGGAAGACTTGCAGGCGCCGAGGAAAGTATCTGCAGTCTCCTTGTGCTACCTACGAACGCGAACAAAACGCGAGCTTTGTACGTAGAGATTCCCGGGACACAGTGGCAAGAGGTAGAGAAAGAACATGTTTCTCTGGAGTAAAGTAACCAATCAGTCATAAGTACCTGTTGTTGTTGTAGTCTCCAGTATAAAGGTTGGCTGTCAACGACTCTCCTGTGTAAGTACGGGAGGGTGGCCAAAAATATGGAAACACAATATCTAACACGGTGTAACAACATTTTCCAGTTGTTTCGGAATACTTAAATGGAGATCCTGTGTGTATTTCAAGTGATTTTGGCACCATGTTTCCCAAGCCGTGTCGAAGTATCGATCTTGCTAAATAAGGGTCGAGCTGTCGTTTTTGGCTGTTTTTCAGAGACACAAGCTAAGAGCTGTTCTATACAATCTATGTCTGGTTTAGGGACGGAGCAGAAGGAGCTGAGTTGGAGAGCTGAAATACGGACGGAGGGGCGAGTAAGAATGTGGCGCGGCTGTCTGCGAGTAACTGTGGTCACCAAGAGAGGGCTCACTGAGCCGAGCAGTACGGTACCACTGGCCAGTGGCACACGCAGCAGGAATAGCGGTGGACTTCGCAGTTACTAGCGAGGTGGTCAGCTCGGAGACAGAAGTCATATCCCTTAGCTGCTGCTCGCCTGTCTTGTATTACCGTGCGTGGACTGGCAAGGCATCAGCGAGGACAGAGGACCGTGCAGTTGATGTCTGACTACGTGCTAAGACAGACGGTACATGAATCTGGGCAATCGGCAGATTTAATAACCGGTGTATCGACATTTTTAGCACGTGACTGTGCTCGCGAATATAGTTAATTGCATTGCAATTCTATTCAATACAGGTAGAATCTGACTGTCAAGAAAGTAGAATTCTTGCTTTACTATAGTTGACGACTGCTAATTTGGCACAACATGTTCAGTTTTGCTGCCTTGTTAATGTAAATTCAGACAGAAAGAGTAACTTTGTCTGACGTTTTCAGAAACAGACCGGTGAAAGAGGTCGGTAGTGCTTAAGAATTAAATTGCTTTGAATTGTCAAGTGTAGGTTAAAGTTGAGTGTTTATTTTATATGTGTTTTAAGTGAGTATAAACGCTTGCTAATGACAAGAAAAGCTATTTAAATATTCTGCTTTATTATGAAACATGTGTTTAGAGCGTAGTTCTGCAAAAACCAGCATGATTTGAAAAAGTTTGGTAAGTCAGTTTACAACACTTAAAGTTTTTATTAACTGATCTTCTACATAAAATTGTAAAGAGAATTTAATTTTGTAGACAATATTTTGAGAATTAATATTTTTTTCCGGGAAGGGAGTAATTCGATAGAACACAGTACAACTTTGCAGCAATGTTTGAACTTTGTTTGGGCTACACAAGTCAACCAAATGTTTTTAAAAGTTTCTCTTAACATTCAGTAAACCTCCAGTACGCCTCACTTCCCTAAAGCCGTGTTTTTCCATTGTCCACTTGCTGCAAAGTAATGGCAAGTACACTTAACAATGATGGAAGTGGAAAACTATCACTCACCCTTCTCTCCGAAGTAGACTACAAAGGCTCAATAATACTGAGATCTGTGGTGACCAGGGTGTATGCGAAAGTAGACCCTCACAAAACCAGTCCTGGACAATGCGAGCTGAATGAACAGTGGCCTCTCGCCTTGGAACATATCACCATTATGGAACAGACATTGTACCATGGCGTGAACCTGGTCAGCCATAATGGTAACATTTCATATTTCTGTTTGCAGAAAAAAGTTTATTCTACTCATAATAATCCTCGGGAAGTTCGCGTCTTTCGTGGGACAATGCCTCCGGCAACCCAGTTGCTCCACAGTTTAATAGTCGTCTCTTTCGTAACAGTCCGTGTAGCTCGCTAACGACAACACCCACCTCGATAACTAACAATAAATTAAGACGTTTACCACGCGAGCGAAAGGGAACGTACTTTCAAACGCTTCCAAAGTTTCCACTTCTGGAGGAAAACCTTACTGTTTCCTGAGTACGATCTTCCGAAACACGCCTTCACACCACCTCCGTCCCAGAGCGGTCGAACTTGCCACCTGCAACCATTCAGAGGCCAAGGACCGATACCCAGATATCCCGATCTGGCCATATCTCTATGCCATTTTCACATGCCGACATTTCGGCCAATCGCGCTGCAGAGCACAAACTAGTCAGGGCAGATAGACCGTTTCCTGCTAATCCTCAGAGTGGATCTGTAAAGTGCTGCTGCCTGCAGGAAATGTAGGAATTTTGCTTGCAAAGGGTGCCAGGAAACGCCTGCTGTTGTGTGGGAAAAACACTGAAGTCGGGCCAGGCCACGGGATTACCCACCCGTCACCATCAGACTGGAGAATAACTTCAGACCCACAGACGCTGGCAAACCGGCGCTGTCGCTCACAGTTGCGGTCAGCACTAGCCGAAGATCGCTGTCCATAAAAGATCCGCTACACTGGTCCACACTGAAAGCCTTGAAGAGGGGGAGGACTTGCCTCATGATGTGTTAGGACATTGGCGATCGAATTTAGAGTCAAAGTCCAACCGATATTTGGAAGACATGAAATCAAATATGGCAGAAGTGACAGATTACATACCTCCAGAATTTCTAAAATCCCTTTTGCGACCAAACGACTATTCAGATTGATGTGCAGAATTTCGAGGAGTAACACCAGACATTTGGAAATTTTACTACCCAAGTTGTTCCTCTGATAGCAAGGGCAGATAACTGCCACATCTATCTAACAATCATGTTAACAGTTCATGCATCAAACTTGCTTATAAAAATGACGTACAGAAAAATGGAAAACTGCGTATCAGTTACATGAACAGTTTGGGTTTAAGAAACGTAAAAGCACCATTTCTGCTACTTTGGTCGTTAATTGAAGCAAGACCTCAGAGAAATCAAGGTATTGTACTGGCACCAGCGTTAAGAATAGGACAAGTAAGTTTTGTGCAATATTCCGAGCACAAGTTACAGCCAGGTGCAGGCCGGATTGTAGTGACTTATGCATACCAACAGTTGAGAAGTAGAATAGAGGCTACAGGGCCGTCAAATTGCTGAAGGAGTATATGTAGCAGTTTTGCATGTCACAAATCACAGGCAGAAGTAGCCCACTGGCCAACCTAGCGTGTTATGAGTAAGTGATGCGAAGCGGCAAGTAGGTAAAACAGAGGCACACAGCCGAGTACAAATAGGTGCAGGTTTCTAACGAGATTCACGCCCGGGTTCCCGGGTTCGATTCCTCGGCGGGGTCAGGGATTTTCTCTGCCTCGTGATGACTAGGTGTTGTGTGCTGTCCTTAGGTTAGTTAGGTTTAAGTAGTTCTAAGTTCTAGGGGACTGATGACCGTAGATGTTAAGTTCCATAGTGCTCAGAGCCATTTCTAACGAGATTGATTCAACTGTGCGACTCTCCTCGGCGGTGGAGCGTCTCACACCACCAGCTGCACGCAGCAGCAGATGGCGTGCCAGCATTCCAATCCAAGGTGGGTTGATTGTTCGACCCTCTGAGGCCGATGTGGGGTCCACAGCCAGCTAGCAGCGGGGCACTCCATGGCTCGCTACCACAGGCAGTCGTCCTAGCTTCCAACATGCGCCAGAGGCGTCCTGAGGCGAGGGCCACAGATTCGGACTCCAGATCGCAGACACTTGTTGTCGCCGCGATGTTAGCCACGCTGGCGAGAAGCACACAGCTTGCCGCCTGTGGCTCTCATCGAGTGGTGCTGAGTCGGCAGGGTCACAGACCGCTGAGTCAACTGCCGGCACCCTGACGATGCCGCAGCTCCGCTGCCGTCCAAGGCCGACTAACAGTTGTGTGTGAACGGGTAGCTGAGGCAGCCATTCCGCACCAAGCCATTTCGCAGACAGTGAAGTGGTGTACTCAGCATTGCGGGACCCAGTGACACAGATTGAGAAGAATGGGGGCACTGTAGTTGGAAACAATTAATCACTTGGAAAGCTCAGACAAGTCTTAATATGGTGCCATCTACCTCTTCCCGCTACATTTGGTGTTGCTGTTACATTTGGTGGCAGACCACAATATCTGGATAGGATTTGTCGACCTATAATACCTGTTGGAAAATGTATGATGATGAAAAGTGTTCCAAATTCCGAGAATAATAGGAGAGAGCCATAGGAAAAGACGAGTGATATATAATATGCACCAGAACCAAGAGGTTACAATAAGAATGGAAAACGAGGGACAAAAAGCTACGATTAAATGGGTGTAAGACGGGGATGCGGCCTTTTGCCCCTACTGTTCGATCTATAGAGTCAAGAAGCATTAGCGGACATAAAACAATGGTTCAGGCGTTGGGTTGAGTTTCAGGGTAAAAAGAAACAAATGAAAAAATTCGCTGATGATATCCCTATTCTTAGTGACTGTGAAGGAGAATTGCAGTATGTGTTGGATGGAATTAACATTGTAGTCAGTGAAGAATATGGATTGAGAGTAAATCTAAGGAACACGAAGGTAATGGGAAACAGAAGGAATGAGATTAGCGTTAAACTTAACATCGAAATTGGTGAAGACGTAACTGATGAAGTTAAAGAATTCCGCTACCTTGGAAGCAAAATAGGACATTATGGACGAATAAAGGTTGGTATGTAATGTAGACTATTGCAGGAAAATAGAGCATTCCTGGACAAATGAAATTTCTGAGAATGAACGTTTGCAGCACAGCATTGTATGGTAGTAAATCATCGACTGTAGGAAAAGTGGGAACTAAGACGTTACGAATTAGGTGGACCGAAAAGATAAGTTCAAATGTTCAAATGTGTGTGAATTCCTAAGGGACCAAACTGATGAGGTCAACGGTCCCTAGACTTACACACTACTTACTCTAACTTAAACTAACTTATGATAAGAACAACACACACACACCCATGCCCGAGGGAGGACTCGAACCTCCGACAGGAAGGGCCGCACAATCTGTGACATGACGCCTCAAACCGCGCGGCCAGTCCGCGCGCCGAAGAGATAAGCAATCAGGAGGTTCTCCTCGTAACCGGCGTTTAGATTGACATACAGAAAACGCTGATAAGGAGAAGGGACAGGATGACCGGATACGTGTTAAGACATCAGGACTAATTCACGCGTTATAGGGAGCTGTAGACGGTAAAAACTGTAATGGATGATACAGATTGGAATATATCCTACAAATAAATGAGTATGACGGGTGCAAACGCTTCCCTGAGATGAAGATGTTGGCACAAGAGAAGAATTCCTTCCGGGCAGCATGAAATCAGATGACAAAAAGAAAGAAATGAGCCTGTAACATGAGAAATCGTCATGCAGCGCCGAAAGGGTGTCCACCTCTCACGAATTCCTGACTATTTGCACACTGCGCTATTTTATACGTACCTCCGTTTTTCAAATGTAGTAAATTAACTTGTAAACTTATTGCTTACTTTTGTTACCCTGTCCGGAAACTGCGACGAAAGAAGTTATTAAACCACTTGACAAAATTGTGCTGTGTACAGGTTAAATAAATCGAGACAGTCGTTAGAGATATTTCACCACATACTTCAAACAGAGCACTAAAAATTCTCGTAACACGGACTTAAATCCGTCTTGTGATTTCGGTGAGACGTTGGACAACATTTGCTGGAAAAAGCGTCTCAGCAACAATGTTAATTTTTTATCTGTTCTTTGTGCTTAATTAATAAATATCCCGTAAATATTACCTTTGCGACTAATGCTGAATCAATATTAATTTCAAAGCTGGCATCTATGAAGTTATTTGTGAATGATGCAAAGTTTAAGATAGGGATACTTTCTATGCAATCGTGGGTTCTCTGTCAGAAAGCTGGCAGGCATCCGAGTTGTTGCATAGTATCACTAATAAAGTAATTTTCCAGTTGATAGTAAACAAGTTTCATCGGGGTATTGCAGCGGGCTGCACGATGGCTAACAGTGTCTGCTAGTGTTTTGACGAACTGGATGAGTTTTCCATGGCTGGAGCCAAGAAGGCGGCCGCAACTCAAGATATTGCCGCCGTATAGCTCCAGGGTGGTTTTCGTATGACAAACAACTTGTTACGCTCTGTTTCGACTCGTGCGTATACAGAAGAGCCCGAAAAGATAAGAGAAGGCAGAGACAGAGGCTCCTTTGTAAAGAGAATGGTCGCAAAGCAGGCGGGCTGTGGCGTATTGGCAGGCCTTTCAGTAGGGCACAGCGGAGAAAATGGCTGTAACGTTCATGAAAAGCCTAAGCTGTATCGCTTCATTCAAATTTTTTCTGCTTTCTCTTACCTCTTTTTAAACATATTCTGTCTTTTAAAACGTGTATAAAATATCAGAGACAAAACAAAATAAATATGTACCTATTTAGTTTGTTATTCCACTACGGCTCTATCTCGTACATACGACATGGTAGGTACAGAACGTGTTAACAGGGAGGAAACCGAGGATAATAAAATATTTAACAAAAAATTTCAGAACGAAAGCAACAAAAAAACAGGCGATTGGAACATTAAGGCACGTCTTGCGACTGGGATGCCCTCGGATTCTGCACTCACAGTACGATTATCAATCGAGCGTATGGTGAGGAGGTCACCGTCAGATCGTAGGGTGCATGACATACATGGCCCCCTCTCTGAGATCTTGCAGGTATTTTCACTTTTCATGTGTCACTGTTTAAACAGTGTAGCGCTAGTGATTCAATAAAAAAAAAAATAAGGAAAGAGAGTAAGTGAGTGACCTCCGATAAATTCAGCTGTTGATGACATGTTGTTACAGAACGGTCCTAAACACTTTAAGTGACAAAATGTTTTATCCTGCACAACCCATAACCGAGATGTAGGTGTACTTTTCGTAAATGAAAAATTCTCATTTTTTTGTGTATTCCAGTCCACCATGAGTTATGGGGTGTTTAATATTCTTACCAAATCATCAGGAACTTAAAACTATACACGATAGTTCACCCTAAGAATTCATTCTATCAACTAATTTAATTTTAGTTACAGTAGCTGCATCAAATACATTTCTTACCCATGACTAATAAAACAGTTACAGCAACATGTTGGTGATATCTACACTACTATGTAAAGACAAGTCGTTAGGCAATGTTGTTCCCAAAAGTATCGAATAGTATTTGGACAATTTCTTCCAGATCCTTTGCTGTCTCTGACAGAATTACAATGCCATCGTCAAACCTCAAAGTTTTTATTTCTTCTCCATGGATTTTAATTCCTACTCCGATTTTTTCCTTTGTTTCCTTTAGTGCTTGCTCAATATACAGATTGAATAACATCAGGGATAGGATACAACCCTGTCTCACTCCCTTCCCAACCACTGCTTCCCTTTCATGCTCCTCGACTCTTATAATTGTCGTCTGGTTTCTGTGCGAATTGTAAATTGCATTTCGCTCCCTGTATTTGACCCCTTCCACCTTCAGAATTTGAAAGAGTGTATCCCAGTCAACATTATCAAAAGCTTTCTCTTAGTCTACAAATGCTAGAAATGTGGGTTTGCCTTTCCTTAATCTATCTTTTAAGATGAGTTGTAGGGTCAGTATTGCCTCAGGTGTTCCAACATTTCTACGGAATCCAAACTGATCTTCCCCGAGGTCCACTTCTACCAGTTTTTCCATTCGTCTGTAAAGAATTTGTTTTAGTATTTTGCAGCCGTGAGTTATTAAGCCGATCGTTCGGTAATTTTAACGCCTGTCAGCACGTGCTTTCTTTGTGATTATTATACTCTTCTTGAAGTCTGAGGGTATTTCAGGAGTTTATTCTCTTTCGCATGTCTCCTTAACTGGCAGTCTCAGGCCGTACGAAGTTAAGATAATTATTGCAGAGGGTCATCATCACAGAGAGAAAGTACATCATGCGTGTGTAACTGTGAAAACCACTTAAAGTAGAGGTCAAAGTGTTGGAGTAGTAACTACCAAATACGTGGAATGATTTTATTGAAATTAGCGTTCACTGTGGAAGCATACGTTGACAGCAAAGCAAAATTTGCAGATAATTTCACATATACGCTGTGACACACATGAAGGAAAAATCTCTTCCATTGTTTAACGTGATCAGCAACGTGTTGTCAGAGTGCTTTGGCTGTATCACAAAAGGAGTTAATAACGTTCAAGACATTCATGGTACGTAATTATGACGGCCTTTACTACAATTACGAAGACTGAAGCGTGTGTTGGTATTACTGCTGAAGCCCCAGCGCTGAAACCGTGGTGGCTAAAGCGAAACTTATTTCCGCTTCTCCTCGTTTGCACCACAACAAAGCACTGATACTTTAAAGCAGAGATATACGCGCGCGCCTTTGAACGTATTTTAGAACACAGCGTCTCTTTCACCCCTTCTTCCTCTCTTCTACTGGCAGCCTATTATGTAAATACGCAGCTCTCGAGGGATCGGGACTAATTAATGGCACACTCACGCTTTTACGACGCAGCAACAAACATGTTAGGCTAATGACCTATAAATTTCCGTAGGCCCGGTTGATGGCACCAATGAACAGTGCCTCTCCGAAAATGAGATGGTCTGAGTAATGGCGGGTCCCGGCAGAGGGAACACAGTGCTGTTAAAACGGAACCAGCAGGGTACCGAGCCCAGCAGCACGGCATCGGGCACGGGCTTGCCATTCCCAGTGTCTTCTCCCACAGCTGCCGTTGCGGCCGTTTGGTGACCAAGAAATATGTGTCTCCGTAATGCAAAAAACCAAAGAGCTTCATCGATTCTTAATGGAACAAATTCTTCAAACATTAACGCTGCGTTAGAAAGGTGGGTCATGTACCGACAGTTTAGGTGGGGTGCAGAGCATCCCAATACCTACAATTATCTTGCATCATTTATTCTCAGTATAAGACTTCTACTATTACGATTTTTATTTCTTTGATGCTTCTTTCCGCACTATTCGGCCTTTATCACATTTTACAAGAAACAACCGCAGCTCGTGGTATCGCGGTAGCGTTCTCCCTTCCCGAGCATGGGGTCCCGTGTTCGATTCCCGGCGGGGTCAGGGGTTTTCACCTGCCACGAGATGATTGAGTGTTGTTGTGCCGCCTTCATCATCATCATTCATCCCCATTACGGTCGGAGGAAGGCAATGGAAAACCACCTCAACAAGGATCTTGCCTATTACGGCGGTGTGGGTCTTCCGCACTCTCCCCTACGCTCTATCAAGGAGTATGGTACTTCATCATCATCATCATCACAAGGAACAAAATACTCCTTACACAATAAATCTAACGTACAGTAAATACTGCAAGTTCAATGTTTGTGCCTTAGTCCATGGATCCAGTCGGCGGGGACTCAGCTTCAGGTTTGTCCTTTCCTCCGTACAGGCTCTCTGTATCAGTCTCTTCTTGTCGGTACAGTTTACGATGATGTGGACAGTCTTGGGCGCAATATGAAAAGACTGAGAGGTTCCCTGGGAATCTTTCCATTCTTTGTGTTTCTCTTCAGTCCAGAAGCCTGTTTGATTATGTTCCATGATCTGGTCTGAACCTGCTTCGAGCCTGGATGTTTCTTTGTCCACTTGGTGACCCACATCTTTTCCAAGGTAGAAGCCTCCACATCTGATTTGGCCGTCGATTTCTTCTTCGCAGGTGTCCTCACTTGGATCAGTGTCTTGCTGATTCTCTGAAATTTGACCCTCAGTCTCCTCGATCCCATCATCGTCCTCCAAATTAATGACAACCCTCACCTATTCCTCCCTTCTTTACAGTATGTCCATCAGCCTAGCGGTTTCCTGTACATAGGTCCATATATGTAATGTCTTTATCATAAGTAATTGTAATAAATTATAATACGTTAATCGTAATACTCGTATAATATACTACAGGAATACCAGTACCCAATACATAAAATAACTGAGATTATAGTAAAATAGCAGTGATATATAAGGGTAGGAACTTAAATAGTGGCAACTATTTATTCATAGCTCGTACAATATAGATACGTGTTTCAAAGTTTTACTGACCTACAGAGTAGTCACCAGCATTGTGTATAACCCGTTGCCAGAGATGTGGTAGTCGTAGCATACTCTTAGCAGTCCCAGTTGTGTTGACAGTTCGAGCGGCGCGGTCAATTGCCCGACGAATTTGCAGCAGTTCCAAGCGAATGCCGTGAAGTGTTTCCTTCAGCTCAGAAATCGAGTTGTACGCATGAGGGCTTAAGTCAGGGAAGTGCAGTAGGTGGTATAGCACTTAGCATCCCCAACATTCAAACAAATCAGTAACAATCTGCACTGAATGTGGTTGAGCATTGTCCTGCATGATGATCATCAGATCCAGCAGAAAGTGTCATCACTTCTGTCTCCAAGCTGATCGTAGGTTGTGTTCTAAAAATGAACAACACGTAAAAAATATTTCATATTTTGTCCGTCTGTTGAGATCACTTTTCCTCAGGAACAGGTAGAGTATCAATTTGAAATTTATGTCTAATTCTAAGGTCGAAGGTCCCTTGGTAGTGTAAATAAGTAAATAAGTGTAATAAGTGTAAATAAGTAAATAAGTAAAAGTAAATAAGTAAATAAGTAAAAGTTATGAAAAGATATTGCCTGATATGTCGCACTCTAAAACTCACTCTTCGAAACGTATAGACGAAACATCCGTATACGTGTGTGGCATGCTGGTCTAGTGATAAAGCGTGGACTCGAATCTCGGTCGGACGACAGGTGTTTTGGCCTTCTGTTTAACCTATCCTTCACATCTCTAGATCTGAAGAATTGCCAGGATGAACAAGCGATTTAGATTTCATTTGAAACTCTAGGTCCCGTTCCCCAGTTGGGTAACTGGCATAACTTAGGGAAACGCAAGTCCCGTAAGTGTCGTCCATTACGAAGGCCTGCACTAGGACATTGCTCCACACTAAATTATTGTTATTTACAATACACATAAGTAAGTTTGTACGGAATCCTCAGATCTTGATTTCCACTCACATTTGTCCATCTATTATTATTATTATTATTTTCGATTATTCCCATTTAAGAGAGCGTTTGAACTTGAATTCCTTTATGATGATTGTTTACGTTTTTTCTGAGCCCAAATTTTCTTCATGTGTTCACTGTGTTGTTTCTTTCGCTCCGCTGTCCATTTGCATCCTGGTCTCTTCTGTGTTGTGGTGTCAAATTTATGTTTCTTGATGATGTTCCTGAATTCAGTTCTATTTTCTGCATCGTTTACTGTTATGTGTGCTTGTCTGAGGTCCACTTCAACTTCTTTTATCCATTTTGTTTTTCCCCTGCCTGAGTTGATGACTTTAAGAATTCGCTTTGAAATTCTGTTTTCATTCATCCTGTGAATATGTCCGTAGAACTGCATTCTTCTTTTCCTTATTGTATCCGTAATCTTGTCTGTGTATTTATATAATTCTGATGTTGGCCTCTTCTTCCAGATTCCTTGCTCTTGTATCGGGCTAAAAATTTTCCTGAGAATTTTCCTTTCTTGTTTCTCTATTTCTTTGATTTTAGTTTGCTCACCTATTTGTGTTGTTTCAGATGCATACAGTGCCTCCGGAAGTACGACAGTGTGGTAGTGCCACAATTTTGCGTTAATGGATATGGACTTTTTGATATAATAGTTCCACGTGAGTTTATATGCTTTCTGTAGTTTTTTTATTCTTTCCTCATTGGCCTTTAGGTTGATCCCTGATGGCTGGATGATTTCTCCCAGGTACTTAAAATGTGGCACTTGTACGATTTTCCCATGGGTTGTCACAATAGGCAATTTGTCTTGTGGCACTCTTTCTATGTACTGGGTTTTCTCATATGAGATTTGCAGGCCAGTTCTTTGTGCAATTTCGTGTAACTTCTCTATGGCGTTAGTGGTTTCTTTTCTATTATTTGTGAGTATTGCAAGGTCATCCGCAAAAGCTAAACACTTCACATTGAATCTATTATCTTTTCTAATGCCAATTTGGATTCCTTTGACTTCTTTTCCCATGTCCTGATAATTTTTTCAAGAATGATATTAAAGAGTAATGGTCCGTCACCCTGTCGCACTCCAGTTTGGATTTCAAATGGTTCCGAGATATCCCCCATAAATTTAACCTTGGAGACTGTGTAAGTTAATGTTTCCCGAATGATCGCTCTTGTCTTTCTGTCAAAGCTGAATTCTTCCAGCATCTTGCAGAGCGCTACTCTGTCTATTGAGTCGTAGGCCTTTTTAAAATCTACAAAAGTAACCACTGTGTTTCGGGTGTTTCTCATCTGGAGAATCATTTTCAGATTCCAGATCTGCTCTATGCATGATCGTCCCTTGCGAAAACCAGCCTGGTATTCTCCTATTCGTGGGTCAGCTTGTTCTTCTAATCTATTCATGAGAACTTTTGATAGGATTTTATATGTGACCGGTACGAGTGAGATATCCCTGTAATTATTTGGTCCAGTTTTGTCCCCTTTTTTGTGGAGTGGATGGATGAGTACGCATTTCCATTCAGAAGGGATCTGTTCTGTTTCCCAAATGTTTAATATGATTTTGTGAATTTTTCCTGTTAATCTTTCATCATTTAGTTTCCATAGTTCTGCAATAATTCCATCTTCTCCTGGGTATTGTTTTTCAGTGTCTTGATAATTTTTACTATTTCGTTGATGGTTGGCGGTTTAGCGTCAGGATTTGGTGTAGACGTCTCGTAGTGAATATCCTAGATGGTGCGGCTGCAGCAACCTTCTAGATCTCAACAATCAAGTCGTATTCCTCGTGATCTTTCCTCGGAAGGACCACCACCAAGTTAGTTTTCAACTTGAAAACCATTTATTATTATTATTATTATTGTTTTACCTTGAGCATTTAACGTCCATAAGTAACTGACGTGTGGTGAAAGTTTAAAGAGGCTGTCATTAATATCGATCGCTCTGCCACTTTTAACAGCACATGTTTTATTTTCACATACATATTTTAGAAACGAAATGTTATTAAATGACAAATGCATTCTATTAATAAAGGTACGGTATGTGAGTCCTTAAGTGACATTGTTAGGAGATATTTCATCAAGGGACGTCCGTGACCTATATAGGGAGAACGATCACCATAGTAAAATATTGCAAATCAGAGCTCGCACGAAAAGATATAGTTTTTAACGGTAACACCGGTCGTCTTAAACAGCAATCGATGCTAACGTTATACCTGTGCGTCGAATTTTTGACAAGTTGTGACCGTGATACAACCTAACGGAAAAAGAACAATCAAACTGGTATTCGTTTCCCAAACAGTCCAGTAGAATATAACTGGCAATAATCAAGTGGGTCAGCAGCAGACGCTCTCCCAGCAGAAAAGCAAGTTGTAGCGTTACGTACTAATGTCGGTCGCCAGCCTAATTAAGCATTATTGTGTCGAGCAATATAATAAAGCAGAAGGCAGTGCTAATGCTAACCTAATCTCCCTTGCGAAAAACACTTCCTCTATTTTTCTGCGAAAATTACCTGTCGTCACAGAATGTCCTCGTTATTTCGAAACAGTGATCAGAGTAAACAGAAAAGGAGAATTTAAACTCCAAAGAAAAACTATCTATATTAAGCAATTTCTTTCAGGTTTATGGACAAATTACAGGACCTGAGAGCGTCTCTTGCGTTCAAATCAGTGTCTGAAAGTAAACTATCGTGTGCATGTGTAATACAAACATTTCAGATACATGAAATAACACTAGAGAAAACAATCTTTCAAGCTATTTGGTCACATTTTGGAAAAACACCATCGTTTTAGATTTGACAACATCAAGCTATATTTCCAGAGGAGATTTCTGTTTTGCATACAATGGCAGGCCCTGTTTTGCTTATGCGATGCTATATGACACTAGTGTTTACAAAACAAATCGTGAGAGCCTGTCGTGTAACTTATCCTCCTATCAGATTTTACTGTCTCTCCACGGTCTGAAGTCAGATGTGATACTGCTGCGCCTCTTGAAAACACGGAAGTATGGGAACTCCACCCACAACGCCGCCACACTCGCTGACGATGGTCATCGTAGTAGTGCAATCTGATATGGCAAAATGAAATAACATCTGCATACTTACATTTGACATTTTAATCCATAACTCACCTCTACCGTCATGTCTGTGAAGTTTCTATCATACAACAGATTCTTGCGTTTCAGTTTTCTAAGAAATTTGATCATCACAGCCTGTTTCACAAAATCTACTCAGGAAACAACACTATCATTTCTAGGTTCCTTAGTGAACTATAAATCAAGTTATGTCTACTTTATAATTAGGGTTTATGAAGTATGAAATACATAGAGCTTGTGGTAACACCTTCTTTTTAAACATGCATTTGTGATGAAAATAATGAAAACAGTCTTGATCCCACGAGATCAGGTACAGCCGATTTATATTAGTTTTATGAGTTTAATCGGTGTAGTTTTGAGAGAATAACCTGCATGAATCCTTTAACCAGTTACATCACCAAATTTAATTGAATCTCTCATAAGATTTTACTGTATCTCTCATTCCAATACATCAAAAAACAAATACTCTCTGCAAATTTACATCCAACATATTACTTCTGCTTGTATCGCTCCAGTGGAGGAGGTGACCGGTGGTCAAAGTCGCTTGCATGAACCAGCATAAAAGTTTTATTGACTGTACTGGAGGAAGACTATATGCAACAGACTGTCAGTCACATGAGAGAGATCCCATACTGTTCCTTCATACGCAGTTTAATATATAGTTTTTGTGGCTGCAAGACATCCAAGCGATGTATGACTACAGCCTTTTAGAGCGTAATACACTTTATCTATCATAATTCTTAGGTCTGTGTCAGGTGCTAAATGAACAGTAACATGATTCGATCTTATGGCTCTCATAGAAGGGTGAACATCGCATGTTATAACCTAAGCAGCTACCATAACAAATGGTCAAATGGCTCTGAGCACTATGCGACTTAACTTCTGAGGTCATTAGTCGCCTAGAACTTAGAACTAATTAAACCTAACTAACCTAAGGACATCACACACATCCATGCCCGAGGCAGGATTCGAACCTGCGACCGTAGCAGTCCCGCGGTTCCGGACTGCGCGCCTAGAACCACTAGACCACAGCGGCCGGCTACCATAACACACTAGTTGGTAGAAACAAAACACAGAGGATTTGTTTCTTAGTATCAAAAATGTGGAAGACAATGCAGTGTATGAAAACTGGAACAGTTTCAGGCATTGAAGAGCGTTTCCAGCACCTGTCAGAAGGTGATGACGTATACAGTTAATCTCATCTTCTGCAACAAAAGGGTACTGGATGTCTCAGTGTTCCATTTCGAAGATCATTGTTTCCCGGTTTAGCAGTCATGTACATGATTACTTCTCTGGTGTTGACCATCGCTGGAAGATGCTGTTCACAACACGTGTGGTGTAGTAGAAATAAAAAGAGGTACTGTTTTATTGATGAAAAGAAATAACATGTGAAGGGCATTGCAGCGTATGGAAATAAGACAAATCTGCTGCATAGGGAACACTTCCAAACAAGGGTATGAAGTTGATGACCTCTACATTTAATCCCAAGACCCACAACAACAAATATCAGATATCCAGTGTTCTGCCAAGGCTCTCTCCATCTCAGCCACATGGTGTCAGTCAATCATTATGTGGTAAGCAACACTGTACCGGTGAATGGATGGGATGAGAAAGACATCATTGGTATGGGCTACGCACTGTAGCTGATAGCACGATCGAGTTTAGTAATTTTAACTGTTGTTCCATAATTTCAACACCAGCTCATCACAAAGCAGAAAGCTTCCCAGAGTTTGTACCATCCCTCCACTACTTTTCAGGCCCCATGTACTAAATTGTGAATGCAGATAGATGACTGTGTAGTACATACATTTGGCCATATACAGCAAAGTATACCAGACAGCTTCCTATACCGATGCAATTAGGTTATCTACATATCTCCAGTGCATTGATGACAGTGCAGAATTTATGATTACAACTGGCATCTTTCCCAACATGGATGGGTGACACAGAGTATTTTCGTACTCCTAGGATAAATTAGGAAATCGAGAGGCCTTTCGACATTTTCCTTGACCAATCCTCTATGCAACATCAATCTCAACCAAGGCACCCATCCAAATCAACAAGATCTTTCCAGATGCATGCATGTTGAGGAGGGTAACACATTTTATTTGTGCATAGTAGACAGTATAGTGTTGCACTGACATAACAGACGGTGAAGGAGAAATATGTTGTTTGTATATGATGGAGCTCCAGACGGATGGAGTTTGAAACATTTCACATAAATGAACTGTGCTATCAATTCTGTTGCATAATTCTAGTGTCTGAAGTCAGTGCCAGTAGGGTACCAGCATGGGAGAAATGATCATAGAGCACAAACACCCACTCTGATGATGACATGATTCTGCACCTATAAATGCTATCAGACATACAACAACCCTCCAACTTTCTTACCCCAAACACTATGTCGACAATTTGGAAAATGATAGAACTACTTGCTCCTACACTATTCTGGTGTCCTAGGAAGGCTTCGTAAGGGTATATCTGATGCTCGACTGCTTAAACCTTCGTATCATTAAACACTGCACCCAACATGGCCTGGATTCATAGGCCTACAGGTATTTCGTGGGGAAGTGTGTCATACTGCTGTTTCATCGTCTCATGAGGTAGGCTAGACTACATACAACTGACCGAACTGGTTCTTGATATTCTGGATACTGGCACTGGGACAAAGATGATGTTCGCGCTGGTCCCACACATATTCTATCAGGGACAGAAGTGAGGATCTTGCAGGGTATGGGAGGACCTGAAAATCACATAGACCATTCATAGTGACATGTCCTATGTGCGGTCGAGCGTTGTTCTTGTGCTGTGCACACGTGATATCTTTGCTGGATCGATAGTACTTGTAGTAAGTTTGCCTCTATCCCATTGCTGGGAGTCGGGGGGATGCTTCGCCTGGAGAGTACGTGTGTAAGTGGCCGTGCCCAGGTTGCTACAGGGAAGTGATGGGCTGTCAGAAGTGGTATTTGAAGGTCCGTGTTTACCAGGGACATGCGAATACTCCATTCTGTCTGAACATTACGGGAACATAGTGGCCTCGGCTGTGAAGTGTTTTCGGCGTCATCGCAGCAGTTGGGAATGTAACTGGCAGCCACTCGAGAGTTGAAGGAAACACGTCTGTCCAGGCGAAGCATTGCTGCCCATTGTGAACTGTGGTCCTTTAATAAAAAAATTTACCTGTAGTCATCCTAGTTTCTTTCGCTCCTTTTTGATATTCGTGTCATTGCTCCGGGCCAGAATTGTGGGCCAAAGGCGCTTGTTGGTATCTTCTTTTTTCATGTGATGCGCGTTTTAGCAAACTATCGCGAGCGTGTATCGAGTGAGTTGTGTACTCGCCATGTTACTGAGTGGTGAGGGCAGCTTATAGTGTCATTCAGATCCTTTTCTTGATTTCGCTCTATATGTTTTTTGTCGTGCTTTTTGTCAATCTTCGCAGTTTTCTTTCAGGTACCTTGTATTTTATTGCCTGTTGTTTAGTGTCTTGCATTTTAGCGAAAATTATGTTAAAGTAGCCAAGGATTTCATTTAAATACTACACGTAATTCGTGGGTGATCCAGTTGATTTTATATTTTGGCTTACTGAAGCTTGTGCGTTGGCTTATAGCTAAGTTGGGTAATGTTTAACGATTTAGCTGCCCCTGTTGAGGGTTTTATGTTTATGACGCCTTCAAAAATCACATACAAGAATTTGATATTCTCTTATCCTCTTGTGCAAACTATTAGACCCACAGAAAAATTAACAGGATCTTGTTGCAGGAAATTAAATGTAGTGAAATTCTGTACTGGAATACATTTTCGCAGGAGGCCACGGTTTTGAGTTATTGAAGGAAAATGCGCTTGAAGGTCACGCTTTGTTTAATAATTCGAAAACCACAGTCTCTAGTGCAAACGTGTGCCAAGACAAAATTTAGCTACATTAAGTGTCCTAGGAGTTTAGGTTCTGTTCATTTTTCCCTAGGACTAACTGTTCGTGTGCGCTGAGCGAGTGAGCATGAAAATATTATGCTTGATATTTTGAGGCATTGCAGGTTGCATAAAACTCATTGATAGGGTCATCTAAATCGCCCGTATGTATATGTTGCATATTCTCCATTGTTTAATGAATTGTTCGCCAGTGACTTCACTGTGACACTCACCAATCAGTTCTCCAATATGATTGACAAACTGTATCTATTTTTAGTAAGATGACTGTCAAGCAGATCACATAAAGACTATATTACTTCTCATTAGCTACCCTGTTAAGACTTTCAAAAGTTTTTTTCAGGCAATTTTCAGCAGTCGATATATGTTTCAAAAAACTCATGACACTGAAGTGCATTAACTAGCTTTCATTAGTACTATCAGTTTCGGCCTTAAGTCACAATATGGAGCGAAAATCACTTAAAACATTTCATTTGTCATGAATATTGAAACACAAGGCATTGAATACTTTAATCCAAGTGAAACACGTAATAAAACATATGAGATGACAACAACAAGTACTTGTGGTTGTTGTCATCTCATATGAAATGGCTCTGAGCACTATGGGACTTAACTGCTGTGGTCATCAGTCCCCTAGAACTTAGAACTACTTAAACCTAACTAGCCTAAGTACATCACACACATCCATGCCCGAGGCAGGATTCGAACCTGCGACCGTAGCGCTCGCGAGGTTCCAGACTTTAGCGCCTAGAACCGCTTGGCAACCCCGGCCGGCCATGTCATATGAATAGGACGAGTATTTGTTGTTGTCATCTTATATGAAAGGACGACTGCTGCACTTGCAATTGCTATGAATGAGTTTTTTATTACTTATTTCATATGGACTAAAATTTTCAATGCTTTATGTTTCAATATTCATGAAAAATGAGTGTTTTAAGTGATTTTCGTACCAGATGAAGGCTTATGGCCGAAACCGGTAGTACTAGTAAAATCCAGCCAATGCGTTTTAGTGTCATGAGTTTTTTAAAACTTGTTAAGATAGCTGCATAGGTGAAATTATTTTTCATGTTTGCATTTACCTCGCTCCCCAGCAGTCCTTACCCATTCCGTTTGTGCATTTGATCGGCTATTGCCATTTTTTGCATCCTTGTTGCATCGAGGCTGGCAGTTCACCTAGCTTGAAAATTTTCAGTGGTCTAAATTGTATGTGGTTATGTGAAAATATAGTTTTCAAAAATTGGTTAAGTAAAGGAAGTTCTGGCTATTGTTTGCTTTACCATTTTGCTGTAAATTTTACTATAGTTACTAATAGATTCCTTGCATTTTAGGGTTAATTTCAGGAAAACTTCAAAGTGGCTTCACGAATTTTAAAACTTGTTTACATGGGAATCAACTGTTAATATAGTTTATTTGTATATGCTGTCGCCTACTTGCAGACTATTAGCGTTCAGTGTACTTTAAATTTTCATTCCCCTTAAAATTTGGTACTGGCATTAACATAGTTAATAAGCCATTTGGTGATTCTGAGAGAGAACAAGTTACTCTCTCATCTTTTCTTGTATACGAAAAATTAGTAAGAAGTTTGTTACAACCTACGCACCTTGAGAATGATTCTAGAAAGTTAACGGCCTGAGCAGAAGTTGATGGAGACAGGTGTGGCGTTAAAAGCTTGAGCTATTTCTATGGTTCTTAGTTGGTAGAAGCGGCATGTCGGAAGTTGAAAGCAAGTGGCGGCGAGCCCATCGCTCAGTAAATCTTGCCGGGCAGGCCCTCCTCCATACAGGGCAGACAGAGCACCCGCTAGTCGAGACAGGTCTCCAGCAAGGGAATGACACTATATCTGCATTGGCACCAGCCGAAGGCTGTGCTGGGGACGACGGACTGAAGGGACGTGTCTACACAGTGGAGTCATAAAGGGCATTGTGTGCAGTGCCACACCAAATACAAATTCATAAGTTTTCGTGTTCGCTGATACTGCAAATAGGCCTGTGACCCACTTGTATCGGCCGCCTTGGTCGTATAAAAAACTCTGGCATCTGAGAAACATTTAGAGATAGAATCTTTATGACACCTCAAAGCTAGGACAAACATACTCCAAGGCACAGGCGATATAAATAAAGACCTTTAAGATTGTATCTGTTCACTTGTTGCCATGGGAAGTGATGCTACTTCAGAGAAAAACAACTTCTCCACTGTGAAAACTTAAACGGGCCAGTAATTGGCGGTTTCTTTTTTTTTTTCAGAAGCACAGGTTCCTTAACCTTTGTGCTGGTTTGAAATGAGGTTGTGCTGTCGTATAGGAGGGGAGGTTCAGCGCCTCTAATGCCCTGTGACTCAAAATGGGGTGAAGGCAGTGTCGTTCGTGCACTTTGCCGATAAATGGAATTGTTTTATCTGGAGATGTGCGAGGCACTCGGGTTCAGGACTTTGGTCTGGAAACAACCTCTGGTCGAAACTCTGGCATGTGTGGTTGGTACCTGCGACCTGTCCTAAGACTGACTTCACTTACGAGTAGTTACACTGAGGAGCCTGTGGAGAAATTCTTACTGTGCTGACAGTGTGACTTCATACGTCTCAGGCTTCTCGTTTGCCATGGGCACACTTATTCGTTTTTGGTTTATCAGTCTTGACGTTTGGTATCCTAGTGCGCTCTGTCGTATAAGTGAGCCAGATTGGTCCTTGGTATGATCAGCAAACAGGTGTGTCACACACTGAAATCTACTGTAATTTCAGGGCTCTGGTAGAGAGTACATTGTGATCTATCTGCCTGATCGCTAAACCGTGAGATTGTGCATTTATTTCATGGCTGCAATCGATTCACAGGTGTCGCCTTACGCCTTGCCTCTGCCAGACACATCTCGCCAGCTGCTAGTTACATCACTGCACGAAGCAAACAGGGTACATACTGCTGCTCCAGCTTTGTCACGGCGTAAAAATCCCAATCGCCACTTGCTCTCAGCTACACCTATGCAGACTTCTGTAGATTATCGATCAAAGTCTGCTCCGCGTCAGATCAATTCAGACTGCATTATCCACATTTTCAGGACAAGAGAACTTGACTCACTTCTGCCACCCAGGATCCTTGTCCATTGTGGTCTTAAACCACCTGTTAGTTGTTTACGATATTCTACCGTAATGTGTTTAGCATAAATAATGTCTGTCTTGGTTTTTGAAAAATGGTCTGCCCCTGTTAGCTGAGTGGTCAGCGTGGGGTAATGCCACGCCAAGGGACCCCGCTTCGATTCCCGGCTGGTGCTGGAGATTTTCTCCACTCAGTGACTTGGTGTTGTGTTGTCCTCATCATCATTTCATCCACATCTCCGACGCGCCAGTCGCCCAATGTGGCGTCGAATGCAATAAGTACTTGCTTTCGGTGGCTGAACTTTCCCGAATGGGTGACTCGCGGTCCACAATGCTGTACGCTCATTTCAGTTTTTTCTTTTTTTTGGAAAATAAATGTTGTCAGTAATCTAGATTTTGCACACATTCTCAGTCACGTTTTTTGTATAATCCAAACAGTGTTAACTTTCAAAATCACCACTTATGATCATTGGTTTCAGCATCTATATCCATAATCTGTAATTCTTCTTTGTTTTTTGGATTTGTCTTTCACCATTACTTCATTAACTCTAGTGTAAACACCTATAACTTAAATTATTTTGGATTACCAAAGAAACATACCTTTAATTGGGCCTCAAGCCAGTTTAACACCTACTAAATCTGTCTATTTGACTGCCACAGTCGAGTAATTTGTGATTCATTGACTCTGATTTATAAATCAGGTGTACTGTAAGTGTGGAGGACACTTGCCACTTGGCCTTAAGACTTTTTTTATTTGTTGTTCTTGATAATCTTTTCGTTCTCTGTCACTCCATCACTCCTGCATTTTTCTAATTGCAAAGAGTTTAATTGTATTTAAGAGACTGTTGTTAAAATATACTTTATGTTGGGGTCCCAATAACTTTCCCCAACCAGCTCCTTACCGCTTCAGTCGTGCTGCAAAGTGACACCACAGCACACAGGATTGCTGGATGTATGTGACTTACTGTTGTGCCATCAGAGCTCCCTCACTCCCCACTAGTTGTGACAACTCAATAGCTCTCCACGGTATGAAGTCAGATGTGATACTGCTGCGCCTCTTGAAAACACGGAAGTATGGGAGCTCCACCCACAACGCCGCCACACTCGCTGACGATGGTCATCGTAGTAGTGCAGCATCGCAAATCATCGCTGAACACAATGCAAAGGCATTCATCAGCTGTCCATGGCACCACCACAAACGCAGCATCACAGCGTCGCATTGACAATAATTCCTCAGTTTTCGTGATGCTATTCTTTGACCAGTAGAGTGCGATGGTTCAAATGGCTCTGAGCACTATGGCACTCAACACATGAGGTCATCAGTCCCCTAGAACTCACAACTACTTAAAAATAACTTACCTAAGGACATCACACACATCCATGCCCGAGGCAAGATTTGAAACTGCGACTGTAGCAGTCGCGCAGTTCCGGACTGAAGCGTCTAGAACCGCTCGGCCACACCGGCAGAAATACTTCATAAAATAGTTCTTGGTGTCCATGCCAACATGGCTGATATTGGATTCTGCATCACGATTTTGCGCCATCCCACGCTGCTCTGTCAATAAAGCAATTTTTAGCCTCAAAACAAATTTCAGTACTACCACAGCCAGCTTATTCACCAGATATCGCTCCGTGCGACTTTTTTCTATTTCCAAGAGTCAAAAACGGCGGACAAGGGACACCGTTTTCAAACAACACAAAATGTCCAAAAAAGCTGTGACGAGTGTCTTAGAGGATATTACAGAATACGAGTTCCAGAAATGTTACCATCAATGGCAGAAGCGCTGGAAAAAGTGTAAGCAATCAGAAGGGAACTACTTTGAAGGAGGCAACACTAAACTTAACTAAAACGGTAAGCAACACTTTTTTTCACATCAGTCTCATTACTTTATTGTCACACCTCGTGTACCCATCAGGCCTGCTAACAACGCTGTACGCGAACTACACTAATGCTCTCTGGTGGCCTTTAGCTGTCTCAGTGAACTGTGACTCTAATCATACTTGCCGATTGTGGGTACACGTACGAAGCCACTCTGACATCTGGCCATGTCTTCTGCGTGCTTCACTTATTTTTGTCAGGCAGTGTATGTCTCAAATACGGAAATCGGTTGTGTGGTCCATCAGCAATAAAATTCTAATGCGAATGCGCTCCCCTTGCTCCCAGAGGCCTCAGTACCCTTTATTGACGACGCGCACTGCTGGCACGTCCCCTCCAGGTTTCAGGCACGGCACGAGCCGCCCACAGTTCCTTCCCAGGGGATTCCCCGTTGGCGCCGCGGCCGCAAGTACCGATGCTGTGCCGCTGCCGCCGTAACCGTTAACAGCTGCGGTCGACAGCGGCGCAATATCTGCTCTGCTGCGGCGCGGCGCCGATAAAGCGGCGCGCGCTCTGTCCTCGCCGCCATTGTGGTGGCCGTAGCCCGCTAGTGATACACCAGACCGCACACCGCACCCGCACCGCCGAACCTCCTGCCGAATCATAGCAACGCCGCATTAATCCACAGGACGGCCGTTTCGAGGTACGGTCACAGCGGCGCGGACAGCTACAAGCACCGCAGTTAACGGCGAACTGCGTCCTGCAAGTCCTATGAGAGACCGTAATCGGCTTTCTGCACGCGCGCCACGTGACAATCGTCGTTGGAAACCTTTCTCAAGTCGTATATCGGTTTATTTCGTGTCGTAGAGTCTGTGCTTCCTGAAAGAAGCACCTTCGGTTTCTCCATAACAACGACATGTTCGCCTTCAGCAAAACGTAAAGTCAGCATCGGGCTTTAGGATTCCGCGATGTACAGGATGCCCATAGAGTCCCTCTATCACTTCAGAAGGTCGTAACTCGGAATCTTTTGTAAACTAGCGGAAATAAGCGCCTGCCGAAGCACAAAAAGGCGAATAATTATGCTTCTGTTTAAAAGATTCTGACTGAAAAGTTGGGTACCAGATGCCTCATTCTGCCTTCCACAGCACCTTAAAATTTTCCCCAAATATTTTGGCGTATGATCATACTCGTGCTATTTTTACATGCAACTTTCACTCCTACAATCTTTCCTAACTGTAATTCGCTCATACTCACTTGTCTGTCGCTGTATATCTCTCTCATCCATCCACTCCTATTTTCGCAGTGTCACTAACTCTTTCAGCCCAACTCATTGTCATTATGTATTAATGGTTCTCTGACAATCACTGTCTCCCGTCTCAGCCACAGTCTCCTTCGTTCGTTCCTATTATTACTGTTAATACTACTGTCCCCTCTCACTGTCACTGTCTCCCTCTCCCTCCCTCCCTCCCTCCCTCCCCCTCCCCCCCCCCCCCCACCTCTCTCTCTCTACGCTGTCGTGTGACTAGGGCCTCTCGTTGGGTAAACCATTTGTCAGGTGCAAGTCTTTCTTATTATGCTATTGCCCCATCCGTTCCATCACACTGCTGCTGTCCCTTCTAACTGTCACTAACTCGTTCTCCCCCGTTGTCACTGTCATAGACGCTGTCTCTCATTATCACCAGTCACCCACTTCCACTCTCCCTTTCCCTTTATTCCTCTCCCACTTTCACTCGTTTCCTAGCAGTATTCTGTCACTGTCTACTATGTTCCACCGCCACTCCTTCTCTCACACTGCCATTGTCTCCTTCACTCTTTCTGTACCAGAGCCACTGTCTGCTATTCTTGTAGTATTCCTTTGTTTTCTGTCTTTTACGGAAAAAACAACTTTCTGTGTTAGTAAACTTTTGATAGCTTACTTACGTGAAATTGAAATAACGGCAAAAATAATTTTACACCTCAGACCGTATTTTATGTGCATGAAAATTTAGCATGGGTTTCAGTACTACAGCAAGGAGTTCCCACAATCCTGATAATAACGGAGACACACTGCAGCATATTTCTCCTTGCTAGTCACTTTATTAAGTACGTTTTATAATCACGTAGGATTTAACGTGTACAAGCAGGGTAACAGTGAACTTCTGCATCTTGCTCAAAATGGTTCAAATGGCTCTGAGCACTATGAGACTTAACATCTGAGGTCATCAGTTCCCTAGAACTTAGAACTACTTAAACCTAACTAACATAAGGACATCACACACATCCATGCCCGAGGCGGGATTCGAACCTGCGACCTTAGCGGTCGCGCGGTTCCATACTGAAGCGCCTACAACCGCTCGGCCACAACGACCGGCTCTGTATCTTCCCAGCGGATAAAAATATCATTACCATTTTCAAGGCTGTTCTACATCGGGGTGTTAGGAATACATCATAATAACGACAACTATTTTCTGTGCATAGCCTTCTTGGGATACACGGCTTGGTTTTGGCACTCTAAAACATTTTAGTGGTGTTTCCTGACAACGGATAAAATATCTGAAAACGGGAAGATAACACTTCTAGATAAATGCCCAGAGAATTTGAGAAATTTCCTGCGGTTGCATATTTAGGCATCCGCTGCTGGCGGTGTGAAATGGTGAAAAAAACTTGTTTCGTGGTTTCTTAGGAACCACCAAAGAACTAAATGGTGCCCCCACTAGCCACTAAAAGTGTGCCGTAGACCACATCTAACTCGAAAAGAACCAACCGATTTGCTCCATTTGCCTAAGCTGGAGGAAGTGTGTAATATTCAAATCTGCACTCTGTATTATTGGATAGTTATAGTAAGTCGATCCTTCTGTTGGATATACAAGTGCTCCCTAGCGAACGGGCTATTGAAAACACAGCGCAACCTTTGTATAACCTATAGAAGCTACGGAAACATATTGTTCTGCTACATATTGTTAGCTCATACTAAAGTTTAGCAGCTCTAAGTTTTCTTCTGTTATGCTAGAATTTCAGTATATGCCCCCTCAGAGTTCGTAGGACAACGTGGCATGACTGCACAATCAGCAGTTCTGGTCGCTTCATTGATCCTTGCATGAAGAGTAGCACTGGCTATGAGTAGTGTTGTATATACATGATTCCTGACATTTTCGAGCAAAAAGACTGGTTGGTTGATATGGGGGAGGGGACTAAACCACGAGGTCATCGGTCTCATTGGATTAGGAAAGGATGGGGATGGAAGTCGGTCGTGCTTTTATAAAGATAACATCCCAGAATTTGCCTGACTTGGTTTAGGGCAATCACGGAAAACCTAAATCAGGATGGCCTGACGTGGGTTTGAACTGTCGTCCTCCCGAGTGTCCAGTTTGCTAACCACTGTGCCACATCGCTCGGTGATCAAAAAGGAAATTCTGTGTAAAGTCACCCGTACTAATCACGAAGCAATTACAAAATAAGCAGCGCGTCATGTCTTTTATTTTACTGAGTAAAAAGCGTAAATCCTTTGCTACTTCCAGTATCTCATTTGCTAATCTAATTCTATGAGTATCGCCTTATTTCATTGCTCGCCCCTTACATTTGTTGATGTACGTGTTGTAACCTATTTCCAAGAAATGATACATTCCATTCAACTTATCTTCCAAATCCTTTGTATTGTCGAACAGAATTACATTATCGATAAACTACAAAGATATTATTTATCATCATTGAACTTTTATTTGATTTCCCAATTTCTTCCTAATTTCTTCACAGCCTGATAAATGAACAAACTGAATAACGTCTGGGATAGGGTAAAGTGCTGGCTCAATCCTTTTTCAACTACTGCTTCCCTTTCAGAGTCTTCACCTCTTTATAACTGCAGTTTGAATTCTGTACGAGTTGTAAATAATCTTTCGCTCCCTGTGTTTTATTCCTGCTACCTTCAAAATTTCGAAGAGAATATTCCGATAAATATTGTCAAAAGCCTGCTTTAAATCTACAAGTGCTATAAATGTCGGTTTGCCATTCTTCAGTCTATCTTTCGAGATAATTTGTCGGTTCATCCATCATAGCCGCGCATTTCGGTAGACTTTTCCGAATCCATTCTGATCCGTACCGAGTTCTGATGCTACCAGTTTTCCCAGTTTTCTGGAAATAAACCTTGTTAGTATTATGAAACTATGATCTATTAACATACTATTCGAAATATAGTCACACACTCCATTCCTCCTTCGGACTTGGAATTATTACATTCTTTTTGAAATTGAGGGTCTTTCGCCTGTCTTTTGTGTACTGCATTTTTTTGAGTCGTCATCCTTCTAACTGGTTTGATGCGCCGCGCCACGAATTTCTCTCTTGAGCCAACCTTATCATCTCATCTGTCTTCCTATACAGCTATACAGTTTTTTTGCACTCCGTGTGTAATAGTTTTGTTATAACTCGCTCTTACCGTCATCTCAGTAGTTCTGATGGAATATCATCAATTCGAAAGACCTGTTTCGACTTAGATCTTCCAGTGCTCTTTCCTATTGTTCTCGCAGTAACACATCCCCCACTTCACTTTCATATACTTCTTCTTCCCTTTCTATGGTATTCAGTTCAATTACGTCTGCTTCGTAGAGCCCTGCAATATATTCCGTCCATCTTACACCCATTGTCACATTGCATAGTAAAGGTTTGCCATATGCACTCTTCATGATGATACTGGTGTTTTAACTTATTTACGGAGGTCATTTTGCTGCTTGCTGTCGTTTAAATTTCCCAACTTCGGGCATGGATCTACATCCTTGCTTCTCATCCAGCCATTCCTAATTTGCTACTTGCACTTCCAGTCAATCTCATATTTCCGACATTGTTCTGCATCACCTGCTTCATTCGCTACAGTTTTATACTTTCTCTTATCGTAGATTACATTCAGTATATGTGGTAATCATGAATCTCTACTGGGAATTGTTCTTTTGCTAATTTCATCCTCTACTGTCTTCACTGTTTCATCTCTCGAAGTAACCTTCTGCTGTATTTTTCACACTGTAGCTTAACGCTATCTATAAACTCTCAATAACATCCGGTTCTTTCAGTTCCTCCTGGTCCTGTTCTTCTGATTTCCTACCTTTCTTTCATTTCCTGTTCCCAATAAGTTATTGTTAGTGTCCATATCTGTGCATGGGAACAATTAGCAGTTTAAAATCTCCTTTTCAAATCTTTGTCTTGTCTAACTCAAACCCACCGAATCTGGTGGCCTCTTCCACGAATTCATGATTAAAAAAAAAAGTATTTGCAGTGTTTAAATAATGTTTTGTGCAAACTTTTACCAGGGACATCCCTTTTCATTTGTTTCCCCCAGTCGATGATCACTTACCACTTTCCCTTCCCCACTATCAAATTCAAGTCCCTTGTCACAACTGAGCTTTCATTTCTGTTAACTATCTGAATAATTTCTTGTATCTCTTTCTTTCAATTCAATACTAGCTGAATACCTGACCATCCCCCTGTCACTGTTCATCACTTCCACTCTCCCCTCAGTTGGTCTCCTCGTCCCTCGCTTTGTCCATCTTCTCCATCTCCACTCTTTGTCCTGCTCAAACCCCTTCCACACTTTCTATCTCCTCGTGCCATTCTCTCTAGCTATCTGACACGCCCCCCCCCCCCTCACTGTCCTTTTGTTCCTCCCCCTCTCTCCATCTGGTCGTCCTCTGTCCATTTCCTCCTGCCACATCTCAGTCCACTTTCTAATTCCCCTCTGATTCCTTCTAACTCCTGTGTCTCCTCCTCCCCTTCTTTCAGTCTATCTCCTCTTCCATCTCTCTCTGGGATCTCATCCTGCCGCTGTCTTTGTCCATTCTCTCCTACTGTTCTCTCTGTCCATCCCCTCCAGCCCCTCTCTCTGTCCATCTGGTCCTCCCTCCATTTTTGTCAGTTGGCTCCTCCTTCTTCTGTACATCTGTTCCTTCCTTCACTGTTCATCTGCTCCTTCTCCCTCTGTCCATCTTCACCTTCCCCCTCTGTGTGTTTCCTCCTCCAAATTCTATCTCCTGCTCCCCTCTCTCCCTGTCCATCTCCTCCTCACCATCTCTCTGTCCACTTCCTCTTTCCCCTCTTCATGTCCATTCCCTCCTACTCCTCTGTCTGTCCATCTCCCCTTAGACCTTTCCAATTCATCTTCTTACCTTTCTCTATCCATTTCCTCTAGTAGTTTTGGTGATTAGCTGTTCAAACCTACAAAACAGATGATGGTTTCATGGTTTTATTATATGTTTTGTAGGTATTAACAGCTAATCACCAAAACTACTAGACGAATTTTTATTCGTTGGTGGGGAGGCTTGCGTGCCTCAACGATACAGATAGCTGTACCGTGGGTGCAACCACAACAGAGGGGTATCTGTTGAGAGGCCAGACAAACCTGTGTTTCCTGAAGAGGGGCAGCAGTCTTTTCAGTAGTTGCAGGGGCAACACTCGGGACGATTGACTAATCTGGCCTTGTAACACTAACCAAAACGGCCTTGCTTTGCTGGTACTGTGAACGACTGAAAGCAAGGGGAAACTACAACCGTAATTTTTCCCGAGGGCATACAGCTTTACTGTATGGTTAAATGATGATGGCGTCCTGTTGGGTAAAATATTCCGGAGGTAAAATAGTCCCCCATTCGGATCTCCGGGCGAGGACTAATCAGGAGGACGATGTTTTCAGGAGAAAGAAAATTGGCGTTCTACGGGTCGGAGCGTCGAATGTCAGATCCCTTAATCGGGCAGGTAGGTTAGTAGGTTAGAAAATTTAAAAAGGGAAATGGATAGATTAAAGTTAGATATAGTGGGAATTAGTGAAGTTAGGTGGCACGACGAACAACACTTTTGGTCAGGCGAATACAGGATTATAAATACAAAATGAAATAGGGGTAATGCAGGAGTAGGTTTAATAATGTAAAATGAAATAGGAGTGCGGGTAAGCTACTACAAACAGCATAGTGAACGCATTATTGTGGCCAAGATAGACACGAAGCCCATGCCTACCACAGTAGTACAAGTTTATATGCCAAATACCTCCACAGATGACGAAGAGATTGATGAAATGTATGATGAGATAAAAGAAATTATTCCGATAGTGAAGGGAGACGAAAACTTAACAGTCATGGGTGACTGGAATTCGATATTAGGAAAAGAAAGAGAAGGAAACGTAGTAGGTGAATGGGGGAAAGAAATACAGTAGAAGAAGAATGGGTAGCTTTGAGAGATGAAGTAGGGAAAGCAGCAGAGGATCAAGTAGGTAAAAAGACGAGGGCTAATGGAAATCCTTGGGTAATAGAAGAGATATGGAATTTAAGTGACGAAAGGAGAAAATATAAGAATGCAGTAAATGAAGCAGGCAAAAAGGAATACAAACAACTCAAAATGAGATCGGCAGGAAGTGCAAAATGGCTAAGCAGGGATGGCTAGAGGACAAATGTAAGGATGTAGAGGCATATCTCACCAGGGGTAAGACAGACAATGCCTACAGGAAAATGAAAGAGACATTTGGAGAAAAGAGAACCACTTGTATGAATATCAAGAGCTCAGATGGAAACCCAGTTCTAAGCAAAGAAGGGAAAGTGGAAAGGTGGAAGGAGTGTGTAGATGGTCTATACAAGGGCGATGTTCTTGAGGACAATATTATGGATATGGAAGAGGATGTAGATGAAGATGAAATCGGAGATATGATACTGCGTGAAGAGTTTGACAGAGCACTGAAACACCTAAGTCGAAATAAGGCCCCGGGAGTACACAACATCCCATTAGAATTACTGATAGCCTTGGGAGGGCCAGCCCTGACAAAGCTCTACCATCTGGTGAGCAAGATGTATGAGGCAGGCGAAATAACCTCAGACTTCAAGAAGAATAAAATAATTCCAATCCCAAAGAAATCAGGTGCTGATAGATGTGAAAATTACCGAACTATCAGTTTAATTAGCTACGAATGCAAAAAACTAACACGAATTCTTTACAGACGAATGGAAAAACGGGTAGAAGGCGACCTCGGGGAAGATCAGTTTGGATTCGGTAGATATGTTGGAACACGTGATGCAGTACTGACCCTACGACTTATATTCGAGAATAGATTAAGGAAAGGCAAGCCTACGCTTGTAGCATTTGTAGACTTATAGAAAGCTTTTGACAACGTTGACTCGAATACTCTCTTTCAAATTCTGAAGATGACAGGAGGGGAAATGTACAGGGAGCGAAATGCTATTTACAATCTGTACAGAAATCAGATGGCAGTTATAAGAGTCGAGGCGCATGAAAGGGAAGCAGTGGTCGGGAAGGGAGTGAGACAGGGTTGTAGCCTATCCCAGATATTATTCAATCTGTATATTGAGCAAGCAGTAAAGGAGAGAAAAGAAAAATTCGGAGTAGGTATTAAAATCCATGGAGAAGAAATAAAAACCTTGAGGTTCGCCGATGACGTTGTAATTCTGTAAGAGACAGCAAAGGACCTGGAAGAGCAACTGAACGGAATGGACATCGTCTTGAAAGGAGGATATAAGATGAACATCAACCAAAGCAAAACAACGATAATGGAATGTAGTCTAATTAAATCGGTTGATGCTGCGGGAATTAGATTAGGAAATGAGTCGCTTAAAGTAGTAAATGTGTTCTGCTATTTGGGGAGCAAAATAATTCACGATGGTCGAAGTAGAGAGAATATAAAATGTAAACTGACAATGGCAAGAAAAGTGTTTCTGAAGAAGAGAAATTTGTTAACATCGAGTATAGATTTAAGTGTCAGGAAGTCGTTTCTGAAAGTATTTGTTTGGAGTGTAGCCATGTATGGAAGTGAAACGTGGACAATAAATAGGTTAGACAAGAAGAGAATAGAAGCTTTCGAAATGTGGTGCTACAGAAGAATGCTGATGATTAGATGAGAATATAACATAACTAATGAGGAGGTATTGAACAGAATTGGGGAGAAGAGAAATTTGTGGCACAACTTGACTAGAAGAAGGGATCGGTTGGTAGGAGATATTCTGAGGCATCAAGAGATCACAAATTAGTATTCGAGGCAGCGTGGAGGGAAAAACAGTAGAGGGAGACAAAGAGATGAATACAGTAAACAGATTCAGAAGGATGTAGGTTGCAGTACGTACTGGGAGATGAAGAAGCTTGCACAGGATAGAGTAGCATGGAGAGCTGCATCAAACCAGTCTCTGGACTGAAGACCACAACAACAACAACAACATAGTTTTATCATTAGTATCGCTATTTTGGTAGATAAATAAACCTAGCCTCCATGTAATTTCAGCATGCCAGTCTGGAATGCATTCACTGCCGACACTAATTGATGCAAAATCCTAATTTTCTCTTTTCTGCGAAAGAATGGAGGGTTGTGGATGCCGTGCCTATTAAGGCCACCATACAAAGCCGGATCAGTCTTCCAACTCCCCAACCCCTACCGAGCGTGTGGGTGTGCCCCGACCCATTTGCCTTTGTGTGGGCGGTGGGTTTACGGTCGGATCCGTGGTCCACATGTGTTGGTTTGACCGGTGAATTTCTGCCTGCTTGCCCCAGCTGCTACTTACCAGCCTAGACTCCGTCCGTTAAGGCAGTTAGCTCCTGCCAAGCAGTCACCTTTGCCCACAAAGAGTAGGACGACGTACCTGTCGGGCTTCGAATGGGCGGTTTTAGGGTCCAACGTTCCGCATTTCCAGCGCCTTCCCATCAGCCCTCCAGCCACTGCATTCACTGGAGCTCGAAACTGGGTGACAGCTCGAATATTCCTAGCATGAAACATTTTTTTTCCAAAATTAATAAAAAGATTTTCCGCATTTATTGCCCTTCTCCCATAATTCAGAAATAGCTCGAAATTAACATGTTCCAAGTGTTATAGTTGAAATTTTTAATCGTAAACACACAAAAAACGTATATAACGGGACCATTATAGAGTGCACGAGAGGATTGTGGACGAGAACTTCAAGAGAGGCATTTCACTGACCAGTAAGACGTATACGTAGCTGTACCCATAGAAAACTTTGCAGGAAACTAGGGATCAACTCCTGATAGAACCTCCTAACAGGTAGTTTGTTAGCAAGAGCAATTATTGAATTTACGTACGGTGTACTGAGAGCCTCCAATACAGATCGATAGTGTTCACCATTCGGAAAACATAAATTTATTGTTTATACATTGTTTACGTGCTCGGAAGCTGAATCGCCAACTCGCTGTCTCAAAATACGCGTCAAAATTTTACCATCAACAACATACATTACAGCACGTAGCATTCTCACTGCTCGCATTTTTGTCTTTTGCGTGTATCGTATCTGTTATACATTCATAGATATCAGAAACTATACAATATTCCACTGTTTTTAGAATAACCTTTTTGATAAACCGGAAACGTGACATCACTAGTAGTGCACCAATATCCTCTGATTGAAGAGTGCCGGCCGGGATGGCCGGGCGGTTGTAGCCGCTACAGTCTGGAACTGCGCGACCGCTACGTCGCAGGTTCGAATCCTGCCGCGGGCATGGACGTGTGTGATGTTAGGTTAGTTAGGTTAAAGTAGGTCTAAGTTATAGGGGACTGATGACCTCAGTTCCATAGTGCTCAGAGCCATTTGAACCATTTTTTTTATTGAAGAGTAGAATATTAGCTCTCTTATGGAAATTTGAATCTTTATGGTGCAATACACTTCAACTATCGATTCCTATTCTGTTCATTAATATAGCCACGATTAATCAATATTACAGTTCATTGCCTGATTTATGCCTGGACCGCATATGAAGGGATTTCTTCCCACATGATAGGGATGGGGCCACGTCAGGTGTTTAGGCACACTTTAGCCTTAACGGATATGGGGAAACTACAAAAATTCAAAATTATATGGTGGCTGAACACGTGCATCTCTAAAATGCGACTCTAGTGTCTTTATTTAGCCAACAGGGTCAGAATGTTAAGCCTTTATGAGAACCTTCACAATGAAAAACACGAGAAGAACTGTTGGTTGACTGTACAGTAACCAGACTCTTTTTATTTTCCTTTTTAAATAAAAGTTTCCGTGTCATAAGGCTTTCATAGTGGTTATATCTGTACGACTTATCGATAACATCGGTCGATGAGGTAGTTATTAAGTATACGTATCGTGTTCCCACTTGTTTGTTGTTAGAAGAGCGTAACAACGTTTGAAATGCGAAACTTGAAACAACTCATAAAATTCAGCTGTAATTCATCTGGCTTAATTTAACGATCCGTCCACATTCAGCTGAGAGTAGTAACGATTTTGTTACCTACCGAGGCTGTGCAATGATTCAGGGACTGGTCTCACGTTCTGGAGTAGTGGCGTGCGAACTCCCGTTAGGCTACACTGATTTAATTTTCCTGTAGCTTCTCTAAATTGTGGGCGGTAGATTATCAGGTGCTTTATCCCAAAACAAACACGGAATTTTTCTGTTCTCACATTTCTCCAGTTATGATTAGTTATGCGTCTCTGTCAGAAAGCTAAAGAACCCAGAACTTCCGTCCATCTATAGCAGACTAATAGGAAAAATGTCGGTGATGTCTAGCTGTAGGAACAATCACGACATACGTCTGAGTGCGTTAATGAAACAGAGTGGCATATGGTCCATTCAGCAGGATTTTCGGCATATTGTTCTAGACGGTAGGCACAGTGCCTGAATTATTGCATTTGATGGGAAACGGACTCGTGTAGCGATTGCTCTCGATGGCATTTTCAGCTACTCTGTGAAGCTACCAGTGCAGCGATGAAGGTTACGCGACACTGGAAGCGAGCCCGTCAGATCTTTCCTTGAGTGTACACGCAGTAAATTTTGTTTTGAATGAATGCGGTCGGGTCTCCTTACAGCTTAAATTCGAGGCCCGTGGCTGGGAAGTGTTTAAATGAATTATGCCCTGCCAGAATGAGGACGGAAGGTAGATGTGGAGAGCGGGCGTGGGCCACGGGCAGACTTGACTAGCTGTGTGCGCCGGGGGACCGGGACGGGCGCGTAGTTTAATTTTCGTCCGAGTCTCGGAGATGCAAACAAGCAATTAGCCTGCAATACGATGCTAATTTATGGAGTATCCTTTCGGCGGAGGGGTGTCCTCAGTGAGTGTGCGTGTGCATGCGAGTGTGTGTGTGTGTGTGTGTGTGTGTGTGTGTGTGTGTGTGTGTGTGTTTGAGGTAGAGAGGAGGGGTGGGAGAGGAACACTGATGCATGGGTGGCCACTCCGTGTACAGTCATGACTGTGTACAACTGATCCGTCTCGTTGGCATGAGCAGCAATGTAAAAGAACTACGAACCATGTTCGAAACTTCTTTTAGCTAATTACCCCAGAAACAGTTTATATGTGCTTCCGTGTATGTACAGGGTTATTCCGTAGTGATGTAACAGACTTTCAATGATTATGGAGCAGGATAAGTGTGTCAATTTGGGTTGAGAGACCATGGTCCGGAAACGACCCAGCCGAAACTTATAAACGAAAATCGTTCTGATACATCTGACACTGGAATACAGGTAGCGGTACTGTTGTTTCTAAGACTCTAGAGGAGAAAACTTACAGAGGTGGTGGTATACATCAAACAAAACAAATGGTTTAACAAATATGGGCTCTAATATACATACCTTAAAAGCGGTGGGCAGTTGTTTGGATGTTCAGTAGAAGTGTTTCACAGTAGTAAAGATGAACAAATGCTCTTGACTCTTAAGGTATGCATTCTACAGCTGTTATTTACTAGACTTTTTTCTGATTTTGGTCCATAAAATGACCGCCGAAAGTTGCCTACGCTACAGTCTTATCAACAACAGTACCAGTACATGTCCGCTGTCACAGTTAGCAGAAAGATTTTCGCTTATAACCTTCGACTCAGTCGTTCCCGAACCAAAGACCCTTACCTCAGACTGATACATTTCCCTTCTCTATCATCCCCGAAAGATCGTAACACGAGAATGGAATTACCTTATATACGTGTACGCGCTTTTCGAGCTTCTAGTGTGCTTAGTTACTGAATGCAACAGGCGGCATAGACAGAGTGAAAATGAGAAAGGAAGTGAGACAGCTCTACCGTTTATCTGATTACCAAGTCGTTTTCGTATAATGCTCCAGAAAGCAACGCTCTCCAGCTACTGACAGGGATAAGGATAGCAAAAGGTTATAGGATGTTCTTTCAGTTTTTGCAGGTCCTCATTAAGATTACACGGAAGAATGGCCGGAATAGAAAAGGTGCTGAATTAGTTATTTTTCTGGGAATCCTGTAACAGAGTGTACAACACGTGTTTCCAGGATGAAGTTCGGACGGCAGGGGAGTGATACTGCCGAAATCGGTGAGGGGGATCGCAAGTCGTGCTTGGATAGCTCACTAGGTAAGAAATTTCCCCACTAAGTGAAAGTTCCCAGTTCCAGCTCGGTCTGGGGCTCACTTTTAGTATCCAATAAGTCTCAACATGCCACCACCACTCTGCCTTTATCTGTGTATGCCATGTCTCAAGATAACGCAAATATTACAAAGGAAGGTCGCTAATGATTAACAGAGGTGCAATTCTACAAGAAATTTGGTCGCATAATCAGAAAAAGCCTATACAGAGGCTCAGAAGATATGATTGCATATCATTTCAAATTTTGATTATCCAGATATGCGTTTCTCCTTTTAAAATGTAGAATAACAGAAAAGAGGTATGTTTAACTAAACCCCCATTCTCTATACGGTGGTTATCTGGTAACCTATCACGAAAAATGAGCTACTTCGCTCAGCAGGAAATTCGCTTTTAACACAGAATGAAACACTGAATTTAAGTAAACAGAGATATAATTTTAGACATCTATTTAAGTGAGAAAAGAGAAGAATATGCATAATCAATGAGAAAAATGTGTCATTGCATCATAATGACATAATTATAAAATATGATTTATGAACGTCCAGTGATCAGCAAGAAACAGTTACAAAAATCTTTCGGGAGGATTACTGTATAGACACCACAATGATTTAGGAAATTACTCAGAAATCACGCAAGTACAGCTTCTTCGAGTCATTATTTTCATGATGTGACGAAACTTGAACAAAGTGCTAAACATATGAAATGATGTAACGAAAATCAAAGTACACTTCCAGAAATAAATTTGTTCGAATGTATAAGATTTTGTAGCTAAACTAAGTTAAGGTGTCGGTTGAGTACAGAATCAGTAATTTCGAGACTGACTTTCACTATCTGGAACAATAATTTTTTTCATTTGTTGTTTCGTACACTGAAACCATTATATACAACGCATGCATGCGGGTATGGTGGCACATCAGCATCAAAATCCGGCGCAGCGAGTGTGATTAGTTTCTCCTTAGTCTTCAGGGAATGTGCACAATCAGTAGTGTGTTGTCTGGTACAGGTAGTACCTGGGACAGATCTTCTGCTCAAGTGTGTCTTTGAAACAGTCGTAGCTATTTCTTGAAAGAACACTTTCATCGATTTCCGACGACATCATTCTTTCCTGTATGAATAATACAGTTTAGATCGCTCAAGGGTTCTTTATTACATTTATTTCCATTCCGTTCTACGGATGATCCAAGTGTTTTACCGTGTCTGCGTGAATTAAGATGTCAGTAGTAAACGACAAAATAACTGTTTCTTCTCTTCTCAGCGCAATATCGTCATAGAAACGCGAAAACAACTCTTAGGAAACCCCGCTGAAGAAAGGTTGTGCATCACCTATAGACTTGCTGTTACATTTATGTTCCTAAACTTGTAAAGTCATATCGTACGTAATAGCCCTGGCAGGTTAATGAGAGACATTTGCGGCTATTGGTCATCTATCGGCAGTCGTTTTTCGTGATGTTTTCGGTGTGACTCTGGGGACATACCTGTGGGATTAACATCATTGTAGGACAGGCAAACTGAACACGTGAAATATCATATCACATATAGATCAAAAATTAAAAGTACTTAAAACAAAACGCGAAAGAGACCAACAGCTGTTCGCACTGGTGGTCGCTGGAGTATGACATGGACAAGTGCTTTTCATCGCACACAGTACTATGCGTTACGGAGTACAGATGTAGATTTCAATTAACCAGAGGTGTGGCAGAATGGTAAGATTAAATCACTGACAGATCCTGAAGCAGTATTAGTGTACGGAGAGCCTTTCAGTTTCTAACTTAAGTTCTAGTAACTTCCCAAAAGTATACAAAACGTGTCAGCGAGACACACAGTATCCTGCCGGCCGGGGTGGTCTAGCGGTTCTAGGCGCTCAGTCTGCAACTGCGCGACTGCTACAGTCGCAGGCTCGAATCCTGCCTCGGGCATGGATGTGTGTGATGTCCTTAGGTTAGTTAGGTTTAAGTAGTTCTAAGTTCTAAGGGACTGATGACCACAGATGTTAAGTCCCATAGTGCTCAGAGCCATTTGAACTACACAGTATCCTAGCTCTTTCAAATGGATGTGTGTAACTGAGGGTGTTTCAAGTGGCACGTTCATGCAAGTATCCACATGCCTGCTGCACTGTACCGAATCATAAATTCAAATGGCTTTCATGCTTTACTTGCAAATCATTTACCGCAGACGACAGCCTCTTACCTTTCTCCCAAAAATCATTAACATCACAACTGTGTATTTGAGTGTGGAATTTAAACCACTTCAACATAGGCTCACATTACACACAGTAAATATTTTCAATGGCCACTATCTAATTAGCTGACCTAAGCTCTCGTTTCACGCAATTATTGCTAATTTAAGTAAGAAGTAAGGTTCATGTAAAATAAATGTGTTAAAAAGAATTGGGTATTTCGCGACAAATTCGCATGTATACGATTATTTCATCGTACGCTGTTGTCAGCTAAAAATTACTTTTTTTAAATGGCGTCTAGGCGGGCAAAATCGGCAGCCAATGGCCAATAAACGTTGCCCGAATTAAAATTTTTTCTTCTCTTTTTACTGCTAATTATGAAGAAAAAAACTGATTACGGACAAGAAGATGGTTTATGGAGCGTTCCAGCCTTTTTTTTTTAGCGAGAAAAGCAAATTTATGATTGTTGGGGTCGAGATTGTTTGGTATGGTAGCTACGGATCTGCGATGCGCAGCATTTTAACGGTTGAGTAGGGATAATCTTACGCATCATTTTAATAGGGAGACCAAAATTGATGGAAGATGATAACGTGCTGGTTTATGAAAAAGGTTTCCAATTTAGTGGTTGTGCTCAGTGCCGGGACTACGAACAGTGCGTGACTATTACTGAGGTCGAAACTCACTATTTGCGCCAAAACTGCGCCTAAAATTTTTCGAATTACTTTATTTTACTATTTATCTGTAGTAACAATGAATTATTCTTGAAAAAATAAGTAATAATTACATTATGAAATTAATTTTTTACTGTTAATAGGTAATTTGTAGCGTAAATAACTTATTTTTCTCTCAATGTTTCCTTTCAAAACTAAAACTAGTTTTCTCACTTTATTTAGTCCTTATTAGCTACGTGATCATTACGCCGTACCCCGGCGAGCACAGTGGCAATTCGGGTACATTCTCAGATTATTCATTAATTACGTGCATTTATTTTGTCCAACGAGAATGAAAAAAATTCAGGTAGCTGGGAGGATAGGCCGATTGTAATGCCTATGATTTCGAAGTTCCCTGATCGGTAATAACACAACTAAGAAAATCTCCAAATCTTAGAGTGAGTATTAAGCCCGCCCTGCGGACCTCTGGCTTCACAAATTTTTACAGTAACCTGAAATATACTCTTTATTATCTTACTATATAACAATTCAGCTTGCTCAAGTATGTGTTCGCGAAACTCGAAAAGAAATCGATTGACTTTAAATTTTGACACAACATTGCACTCACAGGTGCGCATGTTTTTATGTACCTACTTTTTAAATGTAGTTATGTAATTCTTGTATATAAAAGGCTGACTGGCTCAATGACTCATCACCGCCTAGCCCACATAACTAAGGATAGTGGCCGAGCAGTTCTAGGCGTTTCAGTTTGGACCCGCGCGACCGATACGGTCGCAGGTACGAATCCTGTCTCGGACATGGATCTGTCATGTTCTTAGGTTTGTTCGGTTTAAGTAGTTCTAAGTTCTAGGGGACTGATGACCTCAGATGTTGAGTCCCATGGTACTCAGAGACATTTGAACCATTTGAACTAAGGGTAGAAATTTGCAGAGGGCGTTGATGTAATAATGCAGGCCTAGTTTAAGAAGGGATTTTTCGAAATTCCGCACCTAACAGGGTGAAACAAGGGATGAAGTGTTTTTTGAAAATATTTCGCTGTTAAGGCTACTTTCAATCTAGACCTGCAAAAATTAGTATTTGTTTCTCAGTATCTGTGAGGATGAAATAGTGGTGAAAGTAATTTTGTAAATAAGTCATTGTTAAAGAACAACAAAAATATTTTTTAAGCAACATCTGTAGAGATCGGTATTTGAGTTCTTGAAAATTCTATCCTTAAAGGGCTGAAACAGAGGAAGTAATGCCTTATGAAAATAGTTCGTTACGAAAGTATTTTAAAGCTAAATCTATGAACATTTGAATTTGCCTTCTGTGTTACAAATAACAAAAGAAGTGTTTCACCGTTTCTGGAAAATGCAGCACCTAAGCGGTGAAATAGTGAATCAGAGTTGTTATGGAAATATTTCATTACGTGAGTATTTTCGAAACTAAATCAATGAAAATTTGTGTTTGGCTTCTCATCTGTTAGAGAGAGGAAAAATATACATTTCATTGTTTTTGTAAATTCTACCCTTAAGGAGGAGAAATAGGGGGGTGAAGTGTTTTATGAAAACATTTCGTTATGAAAACGTTTCTAAGACAAACTTGAAAAGTGGTATTTTTATTTGGTTTCTCGGTTAGAAAATAAAATACATGTTTCACTGGTTTTGGAACCCTAAATGAGTGAGACCCAGCCCAAATAGTTAAGAATAGAAACTAGAAATTGGGAGAGGATGTGGATGTTATATTGTAGGCAACGTCTCAGAAGGGATTGCTCGAGATTCCTCTCCTAAGGGGGTGTAATTGGGGATGAAACGAATTTGGAAACTATGTCGCTGTTATGGCAAGTTTGAAGCTAGAGCTACGAAAATTGGTATTTGGTTTCTCAGCCAAATCAGGAAAACTATGTGTTTCAGCATCTTTGGAAATTCAGCAACTAAGGGGGTAAAATAATGGATAAAACTTTTTAGAAAATGAATCACTACTGAAAGTCAACTAAACCATTTTAAGCAATAGCTATGAAAATTAGTATTTCACATCTCCGTTAGAAATTTAAAAAAAATACTAAATGTGTTTCGTATGTATGGAAATTAAGCATCGTAAGGGAGCGAAATAAGGGATGAAAAGTTTTATGAAATTTTTTCATTATGAAAACATTTCAAAGCTAAATCTATGAATATTTGTTTTTGGTTTCTCTGTTCCAGATAAAAAAAATACGTGTTTGACTGTTTTGGAAATTCTGCTCCTAATGGAGTGAAACAGGGATTGAAAATTTTTAAGAAAATTTTTCATTGTACTAGAAAATTTTTTAAACTAATCTCTGAAAGCTGGTATTTTACTTCTCGGTTAGATACAAACAAATATGTTTTAGGGCATAGAGGTCTGTATGAAGTATCATCACAAGAATGTAAACGTTATGATTTACAAAAAATGTAACTTCACATGCCAGAAGCGCACATTGGTCAGAATTACTCTCGAGAAATACAATGCTTCTATGGACCTAATTAGCTTGAAAAGCTTAGAAGGTGTTGAAGTTTGTGAACAAAACGAAAATTCGCCTAAAGACAAAAATAACAAAAACCTTGTGCAGACCATTCGGTATACGCGAGCGAAGCAGGGGGCGTGAAGGTAATATACAAATTAATGCGTAATATACTAATGAGAAAATGTTATTATCAAGCATCTCGAAAAATTCTTGACCGATTTACTTCACATTTTTACACGTTACTCTAATGAACATTTGGACATACATGCGCTGCTTATTTGTAACATACGTAACATATAAAAATATATGTAATATATAAAGGGCAAACGTTGTTACCGAACGTCTAGAAACGTTCTTGGGAGATTTACGTAAAATTTTGCACACTATTCTAATAAACATTCAAATGGACGTAAGTTACAGATTTTTAATGTATGCGATACATAAATATATATCTAACATAGAAAGAGGAAAATTTGCTGCAAAAAACCTCCGAAAGTACTAGACTGAACGTATTCAAATTTTTACGCCTTACTGTCATAAACGTTTGGACAAATACAGGCTAGATATATTTATATACGTGATACATACAACACACACACACACACACACACACACACACACACACATATATATATATATATATATCTATATTGTAGGAGGTCCTAGCAGATGTAATTTTATGCAAGAGGTCCGAGCAGATGTAATACAGATGTAATTTAATGCAAGAGGTCCGAGCAGATGTAATTTCGATGTATTGCTCATGCGCTGCCTGCGATATGCAAGGTATAAGAGAATCGCTGACCAGAGAGCAGTGTTGACTGCAGTAGGAACTGTGTAGCTGTAGCAGTAAGTTGTTGCTAGTCTGCGCTAGTCTGCGCTTGTCTGCAGTCTGCTCTGGTGTGGAATAGGGTATCGTGTAGGCTGGGCCCGTCGCGGTGCAGCGATGCCGGAGCCTGGGTATTATTGTATAAGGTAAAAAGCAGCCCCGCGCGTATCTAGTAATGTTGTGTGAACTTCCATGTAAATCTTTTGAAAATGTCCTAATAACAATCTTTGTCATATAAAGTAATTTCTAATAAGCATTCATTTCAATTTAAAGAATTTACTAATTTCTCCAATCCATGATCATTCCGATTGTTGCAAAAGAAAAATCAGTTGCTTCCTTACATAAATGACAAATCTATCGGCCAGCATTGCACAGAGCTCTGCCGGAAAAAGTTATTGTAAGAGCAGATAGTTGGCGACTTTATTGAGGTAAGAATTTTTGCTTTTTATTCAGAATGATCTTACAGGGCCATGACGCAGCACTGCTGTCGTCCAAAATTTACCAGGTTACTGAATTAATTTTTTATTACGAGGTTTAGGAATTTTTCTGTTTCGAGCTTACATTATGAGAAAAGAATTTCGTGGGTACATTAAATGGGAAACTTATTTTGTGTGGAGGTTAAATGTGAATGAATTTCTGTAGGGAGGTTATAAATAGGAACCAATTTTGTTCTGAGGTTACACTAAAATCAGAATCATAATCATATTATTATATATACAATTTTTTGTGGGGAGGTTACGCTTGGCGACAACCGGCCAGGATCGTGTTTCTTTGTGAATCTCTGAGAAGTAGTCATATATCTGCTCTTATTTACTTAAATGTAGTTTGCATCTGGCGCAACGCATTTACTAATTTGTCACTCTTTCTTTCACAGATCATCGGCAATTTATTGCTCTTTGTTGTAATTGTGTTTGTTCCATTTTTGCTTTGTCTTTGTTTCATTTAGTGCTTAAGTTTGATTTGTGAAAAATGCCGCGAAAAACTGTTAACAGTACATCGCGATGTGCAATGAGTGAAATAGCCGACTCGAATATTTTGACTGATAATATTTGCGACACTCAGTGTAATAGTGATAATCCCCTGATTACAGATAATCAGTACATGCCGATCACTAGTATTGAGTCAAATCCTAATGATGGGCACATAAATTCAAATATGTCCACAGTAAATTTAACAATTGATGACACGGCACGTTCTGATACAATGAACGCTGCCCAGTTTGACACACCCGGTTTGCAAAATTTAAATTGTGAACAGATAAATTTTTCTCACGAAGATGAACAATGTAGTCAGAATACATCAGATTTATTTGATTCCGTTGTAGTGACCAACAGTGCACATCCGATTGGCAAACCTTTTCAAGAATGACAGAATAACCAAATGGTTACACACAACATGACAAATGCAGTCACACCAACACACAACATAGAAAATAGAGTCGGTAATATTGGCTGGGATCAAGTTATGGCAGTATTGCTACAAATTAATGAGTCGTACAAACAACTTCATGAAAAATTATACAACAGTTATAAGCAACTTAATGAATCGTACAAACAACATAATAAAAATCTCGAACGGTGGAATGAAAAACTAAACAACAATTTGAAACAACTTAATGAAAAACAAGACAACAGTTATAAACAATTTAGTGAATCGAATGAACAGCTTAATGAAAATTTCAAACAGACGAATGAAAAACACGACAACCTTAATGAACAGAACAAACAACTTAGTGAACAGATTACAGCTGTTACCATGCAGCGTCATGATACCAAAGAATAATTACGTAACGAAATTGAGGCTTGTGCTAGGAACAGTAGTGAAGAAATTAGATCTGTTGCACAAGAATTAAGTAATACACGTGTAACGACAACGTAATTACTTAGAGATGAAAGTAGTGCAGTCGCTGAACAATGTTCTGAAAAAGCAACACAGTTATGCGACGAGTGTAATTTAATGTCACCAGAACTTTCGCACATTCTGGATGCGGAAGTCGATAAAAAATGTGAACAACAGAACAGCCAAATTCACGAACGTTTTAAAGTGACAGAAATGAAAAATGTTTCAATCACTAACACTTCACAGCATACGCCACATACCGAACATTTGTCACACTCACACAGCCAGTATAATTTAGGTAATTTACAGAGAGTACGTGACTTAGATTCCCAACAGTCACAGACAAACAGATTATCAAACAATCCTGAACCTGCTAAGACATACAGAGACGATAATTTTTATTACAAATACTTTCTATCCGTGAGAAAATTTAAGATATTTAAAAATGACAGAACACAAATACATCGTTTGGACTGGATACGACAATTTGCTTTTGTATTTTCATCAGCTTGGCCTGTAATGCAGAAACTAGAATTGGACTGGATACGACAATTTGTTTTTGAATTTTCACCTGCATTGACTGTAATGCAGAAACTAAAATTTATTTGCAGCCCGTAATTGACCTCATGGGATTCATTACACTTCGATGAATATGTGCCGTAGCGTGCACAGGGCCCCAAGCCGTAGTAGTGCTGTTTCCTCTTTAGTTTTCTGCACTGCTGCCTTCTCTTCTACTATTCTTTATATCTGTCAAAACAGCTCTTCAACTATCGATCTATCTAGAATTAGGAATGAATAATGAAAACCTGATACGACAAGTTTTACCTGAAAGCGTCAATTTTCTTTAGACACTCCCGAACTACCAGTATAATTTAAATAAGTGACAAAATTTTAATTATCGGTATCGTCAAAATTATCAGCAACAGGAACCACATTTTGGTAACAATAGAGGTTTTTTCCCAAAACAACAACAAAACCAGCCGGTTAGCATACCTAACCAAAAATGTAATGTGCAAGGTCAACCAAGCTTTAATGTTTCGCCGCCTACACGTATAGCGTCGGCCACACCAAATAGTAACGCCCAGCAACAAGGAAATAAGTACATACAGAAAACACACCATTTCAACTCATATCGCAATGCACCGTATAGAAATGAATATCATGACAGACGTAAAAGTAATGAGCACAATTTTCAGTGTCCGTTTAATAACAGTCGGTCTTACCAGCAGCAAAATCATCCGCAACAACAGATTATCATGAATGAACCAGACAGTAGATATAATCCCGAACGTAATACGTCAGGACGAAATAACAGAACAGTTCAAATAGTCGAAATTCCACAGCATCCTCCCGCAAATAATAGTACGTCAGATAGAATTTGACTAGATACAGTACAGGTTGCATCTTCCAGCAACGCAAGCAATACTTTTGACACGCAGAATCGTGTTCACGAAAATGTTATTACTTTTGACGACATCCGACACACTCTTTTGCAGGAAAGGCCAGTTATTCAAAAAACCATATCACACCCTGTCATTGAAGTAAAGATTGGATCATCCAAATTTTCAGCAGTAATCGATTCTGGATCACCTATGTCAGTTATAAATGAGGAAGCTTTCAACGAATGTAACAAAGAGAATACCTATCCTACGCTACCATTAGGCAAAATTAAAGTAAAAGGAGCAGTATCTGGTAAAGGAGTAGATGTAAAATTACAGACACATTTATCATTTTGTATTGCAGGTCATACATTTCACTCAGATTTTTTGATTGTTCCCTTATTGACAACAGACGTTATTTTAGATACGAATTTTATGGTACAACACGACGCAATTATTGACTTTCAAAATTCCTATTTAATGTTAAAGGATGAAAATGTACAACTGGCTTTAGAATTTCAGCACTCTTTAACTGCAGAAGAACAAACAATTAATCGGACAGAGGTCATTTCTGCATCACGTAACATAGACTGTCATTCCACATTGTTCACAGATACGTACGTACACAACTATAATACTCCAGACGAAGCCGACTATGACGTTATGCAAATGATTTCTGATAAAGTTAAACAGAGCAGTGCAAATACAGACGACGAACGCGCGCAACTACGCAAAATTCTTTTACAGCAAGCTCCAGTTTTTGAGAATGTCCCTGGTACTATGTCCGGATTTATGTATGAATTTCAAGTTAAACAGCACGACACATTTAAAGCCAAACATTATCCCATTCCGTATATTCACAGAGAACAAGTTAAGAAAGAATTGCAAGCTATGCTTGACCAAGGAATTATTGAACCGGCAGTTAGTCCGTACATAAACCCACTCCATATTGTTAAGAAAAAGGATGGTTCACTTCGGCTCGTACTTGATTCGCGTCACATCAATGACATTATTATTAATGAAACAGATCGCCCACAGACACTAGAAGAACTTCTACAGAAATTTCATGGTACTGCTATTTATTCCACGTTAGATTTGAAATCGGGATTTTGGCAAATTCAGCTCCATCCGAACTGCAGAAAGTAAACGGGTTTTCTCTGTTTTGGTGACTGTTATCAATTTTGTAAATTACCGTTCGGTTTAACTATTTCTTCAGCAGCATTTATTCGCGGATTGAATACTATACTTCCGACAGAATTAAAAGACAGAATCACAGCGTATGTAGAGGACATTCTTATTGCAGAAGCTAACTGGTCTGAACACAATCTGATTCTTGAACAACTGTTGCAAACTTTTCGTGCACAAGGACTCACAGTTAAACTTAGTAAATCGCACTTTGGCAAAACTTCCATAAAATTTCTTGGACATGTAATTTCAGCAGAAGGCATTGCGCCTGACCCGGAAAAACTTCAAGCCTTACGTGAAATTACTGTACCTACGACGAAGAAACAGCTACGCAGCTTTTTGGGTTTAATTAACTTTTTTCGTAAATTTATTCATTACTCTGCTTTAGACACCCCTAGATTATGTCAATTGACGGGTAAAAACGCTATTTGTTCCTGGGATAGCCAAGCACATTCTGAATTTGTCAATCTGAAACAAGCTTTGTTGAATGCACCACTTTTATAACATCCAGATCTTACTAGAAATTTTTCCATTGCTACCGACAGTTCTAACACCGCTTTAGGCGTACAGATTTTTCAGGAAATTGAAGAAGATGGTTCTACAGTAATTAAAAACATCGCCTTTGCGAGTCGCATTCTGTCACCTGCTGAACGCAATTATTCTGTCACAGAACTTGAAACATTATGTGTTGTATGGGCATTTACGAGGTTCAGGTATTTTCTTTATGGAAGACACACTACCGTTTACACAGATCATAGACCTATACAGTTTTTACTTTCAGCAAAATTTACACATGACAGGTTAAGCAGATGGAAACTCTATTTACAGGAATTTAGTTTTACAATTGTTCACATTCCGTGTACGCAAAATATTGTAGCAGACGCACTATCCCGTTCTCTCAGCAACAATCAGCAAGACATCGCAACCAACTTCTGCCAAGCAAATTTCAGTGTCATGTATATTCAACAAGTTGCATTTGAAAATTTCATTTCGGCGTCATTACGAGACATAGCACAAGAACACAGCAAAGACAACGTATGGAAAGAAATTAAACACCTATGGCAAGATAGGAATAATGTTATCATCAGAAACCATTACACTGTATGCAATAATATTCTGTTTCGCCGCTCTCACCCTGACAGCAACAGCTGGTTACTATGCATTCCTGACGAACTGTTTAACAAATTAATTTGGTATACTTATTTAAGTTACGCACATTACGGAGCCAGAAAATGATTTCTTATACTGAGACAGAACTGTTATTTTGCCAACATGGAGAAACGTATTCGACGAGTTTTAGCGTCATGTAAAACCTGCCAGAAAGCTAAGTCAGATACGACTTCACATATTCCTCCATTACATCCCATTGTACCTGTTAAATTGAGACACTTGGCCGCTGTAGACATTTTTGGTCCGATTCCCAGAACTAATAGAGGTTTTTGCTACATCTTTGTCACTGTTGAACTCACTTCGAAATTTGTAACATTCACTCCTTTACGCAAAGCTACTGCTAAATCTGTTTCGAAAGCATTTGTAAAACATTTTCTGTTTCATGTAGGGCATCTACTGAAAGAAATTTCTGATAATGGACCACAGTTTCGATCTGCTATATGGACACGTATGTTACGAGCAAAAATCATTTCTCCGATCAATATATCCAGGTATCAAGCTTCTTCGAACCCTTGTGAACGACTAATGAAAGAAATTGGTAAACTATGTAGAATATACTGCCATAAAAAACATATTGATTGGGATACACGCATACTGTCATTCCAGGATGTAATTAACTCCATACCAAATGAATCCACTATGCTATCTGCGACTGTTATAATGAAAAATGTTGAACCACCTAGGAAAATTAAAGAACTGGTATCCTTTCCTACCTCTCGTTGACTATGACACCATGAAATAATTGACATTGCACTCAACAACATCAAATGTGCCGCAGAGCGCCGGAGAAGACAGCAAAAACAGGTTTGTACACGCCGTGACTTTCACGTTGGACAGATGATATTAGTACGCACACACTATTTATCCAACAGGGTAAAGAGCAGCTGTAGTAAATTTGAGCTTCTATATGCAGGTCCATGCAGAATTGGCAGCATTCCTCACCCCAATGTACTACACGTCGAAACTCTGAGAACCAGAAAAAGTAAAGGCAATCACCATGTCTCCAATATTAAACCCTTTATTGAATGAACATACTTTATGATTTGTCGCACTGTGATGCCATTTGCAGATATTTATATGAACACTTGCTGATGATTGTCATATTTTTTTCTTGGCAAGTGCCCGGCAAGGTAAGGTTAGCTGGTCCATTTTCTTGTCGTTATATAGCAGACCGTGCACATTTTATATTTTTCGTGTATGTATGATTGTTTTCCTGTTTTGTTTATATGCACTACGAAATCTTTAAGATATAGCAAACACCAATTGACTCTGACATTTTGCCTTATGATATCTCAACATCGTGAATATTTTACATTTTTTACTACTACATTATGATACTCTGTGTACACTTTTTGCACTTGAAAACTCTATGTTTTTGACATAATACGTTTTCTGTCATGCAATGCTGTATGCTTAATTATATCACTAGAAACCAGTTTTTATTTAATGGGTATATGATTTAAATGCAAGATATTAATCCTTATTCATTATTTTCAGAAAGCAATAACGTGTAAAAGAAATAAATTAAACAAACCACAGTGGATTACTGTGAAACTGGAATTTCACCTTCGGAATGAACGAAAGAAGATGCAATACCTCGTCATGAAGAGTAAATGGATCTGCATTAACAAGCATTAACTTGAATATACTATACACATCGTACGATAGCAGTCTTAACTAATTATTTTTCTTTCGGAATACGAGGCGATTGATGCAGGCTGTCAGACAGAACTACACATCTTAGTCTTAGTGATGAAATATGCTAGGAATAAGAGACGCTATACTATGAATAGTTGTATGAAGTAAATGGTTATATGTATAATGAAGTGTCTTTTTTGCAGATGATAATGAATGGTGATGAATAGTTATATGAAGAATATGCTAATATGAATAATGAAGTTTTTTTTGCTGGTGATGATAGTAATGAAGTTATTGTAATATGAATAATGAAGTTTTTCTTTGCAGATGAGAATATTGATGAAGTTTATATATTTACTGTTAGTTAAGAAATGCTATGTAGTTATTTAAGTATTTTTTGCAGTTCGTTTTGACAGTATGTCTTATGTCGCATGGTATAATAACTGAATGTTTTTGGAAAGGACAGCTAGGGTACATACATATTGAGTACACGTTTCTTTACCTGTTAATTCGAAGTTCACTACTTTTCAGCATAATATGTGTTTCTTCTTTCAGCTTAATAATCCATTTTGTATTTTTCCGGGAGAAGCTATTCATGAAATTAAAGTGCTATAAGCAGTTAGTCATTAAACCTGTTCTAGTACTTGCATTTTTTTTACCCATTTGTGTGTGTCATTCATGAATGTGATCACATATACTCTACTTGTTTCATACCCTTGCTACAGCTGACTCATGACGAATGACGTTATTAATCGTTATTTGCAGCAATATGTCAAAAGGAAATATTTTCATGCCCCAGCAATTAATTATCGATCCCAACGCAATGCATTGCTGGTATAAAAAAAATTGCATTAACAGTCCCAAATAATGCTACCAGTTTAAGAGAGTTCTGAGTAATACTGAAAGATGTTTTCTAACCACAGACCTTGAGGAATGGTTACAGTGTGTTACATTTTAAATATGTCCTATGTCACTTGAATGATGAGCTCTGAGTAATAGTGAATGATATTTTGTAATAATGCATACATGCTATGCCAATAACCTCTGTAAATAATATTTTTGTTATACTCTATAAATGCTATGCTAATAATTAACTCTCATTTTGAATGATGCCTTCTGATGCTTTGTAACTGGCCAATGAGTGCCAATAATTATTTTAAATATGTCGTATGTCCCTTGAATGATGAAAAATGTTTTGTAATATTCAATACTTTCTATATGTTTAGTAACTGGCCAATGAATGCCACGGTTCCTTATATTTTAAATTTGTATTACGTCACTTACATGCTATTATATATGAATACCAGTAACTTGATGCTACACGCATTAGCTCCTGTTTTGAATGATGAGTTCTGATGGTTTGTAACTGGCCAATTAGTGCCAATAATTATTTTAAATATGTTGTATGTCACTTGAATGATGAAAAATGTTTTGTACTATTCAATACTTGCTATATGTTTAGTAACTTGCCAATGAATGCCACTGTTTCTTATATTTTAAATTTGTATTATGTCACTTACATGCTATTATATATGAATACCAGTAGCTTGATGCTACACTCATTAGCTCCTGTTTTGAATGATGACTTCTGATGGTTTGTAACTGGACAATGAGTGCCAATGATTACTATAACTAGATGAATTATGTAAATGGTATTCCAGTAATTAACTCTTGCTTTGAATGATCACTTTTGAATAATGCATAAAAATGGTTTGCAACTGGCCCATGAGTGCCAATGTTCACTGTAATCAGATGACTTATGAATAATATTCTGTAATACTTCATACATGGTACAGAAATGTTTAGTAACTAGGCAATGAGTGCCACCAATTACTCGAATCGGTTGATAGACTGGTTTAATTCTCAATGATGACTGGCATAAGACTTAATGTCCTACACCTTCTGACCTAATTACCAGATATTACTGCAATATCCGTTTGTCCTGTCGATCCTTATGATCATAGAGCACCATAATTGGTTTTTGCACTAATTCTACGTTGGTGAAAGAGTGTGGTGTTGACACATCATGCTGTCCACCACCTTGAACAATGGAGATGTTATTACGGTCCCACTGTTTGGTGTACCTAATGTACTACCAAAATGATAACATTGAATATTTATACGACATTTCAGTGTCTTGGCTACACTGATTAATACTTCAGGGAAGAGAACTTCAGATTGTCTCACTTGGTGTTGTGCTTCTGTAGAAAGTTATGGGCTTTCAGTGCAGCTACGTGCATCCTACTGTGCTACAACCATGATGCAATCCGTCCCTTTCCTATCCTAGTTCTTGTAAAATGGTAATATATATATATATATATATATATATATATATATATATATATATATATATATATATATATAAAGTTTGTGTGCACTTTATGTCATTTCTCAATATGTTTTGTACTCATTGCATATACATTTTGTCATTTCTTGATATGTTCTGTACTCAGTGCATGTGCACTCTATTTCATTTCATGTTCTGCACTTATATATATGTATATACTGTGCCACTGTAAACTTAGTTAATTAAGAAAAATTTGTTCCTCATGGCAAGTCCAATTGACTCACCATCGCTGCCAAATTTTTGCCCCCCCCCAGTGGAGGGTTATGTAAGAGGTCCGAGCAGATGTAATTTTATGCAAGAGGTCCGAGCAGATGTAATACAGATGTAATTTTATGCAAGAGGTCCGAGCAGATGTAATTTCGATGTATTGCTCGTGCGTTGCCTGCGATATGCAAGGTATAAGAGAATCGCTGACCAGAGAGCAGTGTTGACTGCAGTAGGAACTGTGTAGCTGTAGCAGTAAGTTGTTGCTAGTCTGCACTAGTCTGCGCTTCTGTGCAATCTGCTCTGGTGTGGAATAGGGTATCGTGTTGCCTGGGCCCGTCGCGGTGCAGTGATGCCGGAGCCTGAGTATTGTTGTATAAGGTAAAAAGCAGCCTCGCGCATATCTAGTAATGTTATGTGAACTCCCATGTAAATCTTTTAAAAATGTCATATAAAGTAATTTCTAACAAGCATTCATTTCAATTTAAAGAATTTACTAATTTCTCCAATCCATGATCATTCCGATTGTTGCAAAAGAAAAATCAGTTGCTTCCTTACATAAATGACAAATCTATCGGCCAGCATTGCACAGAGCTCTGCCGGAAAAAGTTATTGTAAGAGCAGATAGTTGGCGACTTTATCGAGGTAAGAATTTTTGCTTTTTTATTCAGAATGATCTTACAGGGCCATGACGCAGCACTCCTGTCGTCCAAAGTTTACCAGGTTACTGAATTAATTTTTTATTACGAGGTTTAGGAATTTTTCTGTTTCGCGCTTACATTAAATGTGAAAAGAATTTTGTGGGTAGGTTAATATATATATATATATATATATATATATATATATATATATATATATATATATATATATATGTGTGTGTGTGTGTGTGTGTGTGTGTGTGTGTGTGTGTGTGCGTGTGTGTGTGTGTGTGTGTGTGTGTGTGTGTGTGTGTGTGTGTAATTGTCAAATGTTGTTTGGAAAAACCTCGAAAAGCCGTAGACCAACTAGTTCTAATTTTATACGTTACTCTAGTAAACATTCAGACTATAGTAGCTGAATTTGTAATAAAAATAGAGAATGCTTGAGGTCAGACAGAGGGATGAAGAGGAGATGAGCAGACAGGAGGAAATCGAGATAGAGGGCGGAGAGTAGGCAGAGGGTGGAGGCAGGAGGAGTTGGAGAAAGAGAGAGAGAGAAGAGAAGTGAGGTTTGGGTGTTAAGGTGGACAGAGAAAGGAGGGAGTGGTGGATGGAGAGAAGGGGAGAGACAGGGAGCAGGAGGAGATAGAGGGAAGGAGAAGATGGTGGGGGGGGGGGGAAATGTGATGGTCAGAGGATGAGGGACGGGGAGGAGATGAAGAAAGAGAAGTGGAGGAGGAGACGGACAAAGAGAGCGAGAGAAAGAGGTGGACGGAGACAGTGGGAAGGAGGAAATTTTAGCAATTTTCCATTTAACGAGACTCTGGGCAGGTACAGTTAGTGTACTGCAAATGTTTGTCTGGTATTTTATAAAATCACAAATTCTCCGACAAGCGTTCAACAGTGCAACATCGAGTTGTTGCTTTCTTAGGAGTTGATTTCGGTAAGACACAGCCACTGGGACGGATCCTTGTTTTGGGATAACGCTGATACAGAAAACAATGGAGATGTGTTGTCCCAGTCTCTCAAGAGTGGGAGTGGTAGCTCGGCATGCTGTACCTTCTTTTCTGATCCATTATCTCGAAGCGGGGCGTCGGAACGTGACGGACCTCGCAGACAAAAGCGTTGGACGCCAGAGGACCGAACAGGACGGACGTGGCAGCTGTCAGAGATAGCGACACGGGGGCGGCTGCCAGTGTTACGGCGGTAGACTGGATGGTTGTGCTCCAGGTGGGTCCTCCGGCTGTAGCTGTCACGTTCCTCTCTGCCGTGACCTCTTCCTCATTGAGCACGGCGGGACTGTCGATTGGTTTACTAGTTGTACATACATTGAAAACCGATGTTCGAGCGAGTCATTCTGTCACAGCTGCTGTGATTAAAACTGTATTATCATAATCATTCAATATCCGTGTTGAAAAGTCAGTAGGGATGGAAAAAGTAGTCTGCTTTTAACTAACAGATATTCACTCCGATAACTCATTTTACTGTGATTCAGTCTAACTTTCTGTCCTCAGAGTTCATTGTGTAGTAAAGTGTGGCTGATTATCTTGTTTCAGCGTCATGCAATACTCAGCTAAAAAGTACGAAAGTTTCTGTTGTATAACAATTTGCTGCTGGGGTTTAGAATACATAAAGTAGTGTTTACGTATCGGTACTTGCGCCGAGGAAGCGTATTCAGAATTCAAATTTTTCATCTTCTCTCACCACAAATATAAAATCTACAAAGCTACGAAAACCATAACATGAGACGTACGAATTCACAGTGCCTCTCTCTCTCTCTCTCTTAGTAAACTGACAGAAACTAGTGAGCCGTCTCGTCCCGGTCTATGTTTTCACATCTTTTCCTACAGGCGCGATCTGGATGGCGCTTCGGTCACCTGTTAGTTCTGTCTTTGGTGGCATTGGTTGTAGTTTCTTGGAGCGGGTTGTTGATCAGATGGGCAGACAGTGGGTCACAGACAGGGAGAGAGGGATGAGGGTCACACGTGACGTACGGTGAACTGTTCACCGAGCTTACGGGTGCACGACTGTCTAAGCGGCCGGTCGTGGATAACGTTATGTTGGTCGGAAATACTTGGGCCTAATGTCGCCGCGGCCGGTTTTCATTGGATTAAGGACGCATAGTTGTTGATGTGGGTGTAGGAGTGCTGTTCATCTTCTGGCGCCGTCTGTTCTGCCCTTTGGTGGTAAGGTACTCGTTGCTTAATTGACACATGTGCTCGCGTGTTGAAGTTGCTCCCGTTACACTGGACTGACTGTGGTTCTCCATCACCTTATCTCAGGTGTTAAATTTGCCTTTTGGTGTATCTGTTGAAATTATCTTAGTGCCATATTTCATGCGTTTTAAAATTTATTTTAATTGCAACTTGTTCAGTGTCTGCTTAACTTGTCATTCGGGACTGAAATTAATTGTGTCGTATGCTCTAGGCCGCAACGTATATTAGTGACCACTGAGGTCGAAATTGAGTCTTGATGCAATGACTATAAAACTGCCTATGGCCATGGTAAGCTAACTCTAGCGGCCGAGTGAATCTTGGATACATTGGATAAATAAGTTCCACTTCGATGAGATTTTTCCCCTTTCAAAAAATTAATATTTATAATTTAAATATAATTACTATTGTAGTTGTCTGAGTGTTAGCTCTCAATAGTTGTCTGTTACCCTTTAAGTCACTTAAATTAATGTGTTTGAGCACCGTTTGATCTCTTGATTGTTACATTAGCTTGTCATATTTCATTCTTACATTAACCGGTTAATCCTCTTAATAATTTTATTGTAATAGTCTTGTTGTAATACGTAAGGTTTAGTTAGGACTTGGGGCCACGCTCACATTGAGTTTCTTGTCTTGGCAGACCAAGAAATATGTTCTATGATTATTATGCACCAATTATATGTTCATTTGTTTGCTCTCTGCTTTCCGAGCTGTTCGTAGCGTTTGGAGGCGCTGTCCCTGGTTGTTATCTGTTACCACTGGTTCATCTGGCGTAGTCTGTCCTCGTCGACCGTGTATGTGCTCTGCTACGGCATCCCTCATTACTTGACTTTCCGTCACGTGACGATCGGGCGTTAATTGAGACAAGAGTGCTTGTTATTCTAAACCGTCTTAATTAGACCTGGCTGGTAGTACCTACCCCTTCCATGTTTCCCTTGTTTGTAGTTTGACTCTAACGTAACAGTTTTAATATTAGTGTAAAGATCAATTTGTTAAACGGTATATTACTTTTCCACGTCAGTATCTTGATTATGTCCAACTGGCTTTTCTCATTGATAAATTGTTGGATATTTGTATTGAGATCTGTTTCGGTGCTCGTTGCACTAAATATTAGTACTTAACGGGCCTCAGATCGTCAGATATGACAGTTGCTTAATTTTATGTTACAACACGTCTTTTGAATTATCTTCACTGAAGTCAAGCACCCCCTTAGGCCAGCCGAATGTTGCAGTTGTAATCTTTAACATCATTGCTCTCATTGTTTGCACAGCGCTAAGCGCGTGTTTAAGCTGTATTTGATTTTACTACTTCCTTGTTAGTACCTCCTAAATTGATGCATTTTATTAGCTTAAATTAACTAATCAATCTTCATTTCTAACATTCTCCGTGGTGTCTGTTGTTCTATATCGTGTCTCCCTACCACTTTCGCGCAACGACGTTCTGAGCGTGTTTTTTAGGGAATTGACTAGTTAGAACCTGGGACCTATTGCTGGTAAGGAGACGTCAGACCACACATGACATGTAGAGTTCAGAAGAGTTCAGTGAGACTAGCGATGATATAACCGAATACTTAATGATTTCAGCGTCAGCTGCACTGCACTCCCTGTAAAAGAATCTTAATACTAACTAAGTTTAGTGGAAGGGGTTCAAGGCTTTCCTATTTTTAGTTAGCTGGTAAAATAACGTCGAAAAAGCAGTTAAGTTTACCATTGGAAATTTTATTCTACTCACAAAACATTGTTTATAAATTGCACTATTGATAAAAGAAAATGTTTTAATACAGGATGGTAAAAACCAACTGCGTTCAACAAAAATGTGAACGAATATTCCCTGAATGGGTTTCCAAGTTCTACAATGGATCGAAGGATAACCTATACCGTATCACATCTATAATCTAGGTTTAAATTAAGTTTCACAAAAGAGAAAACTATCAAAATGGTCTACAGTGACCCTCAATTATCTTTAATTACTTATCTAACTTGTCGTTAGTTACAGTGGCTGATGTGGCTTCTCAATAACTATATAACAGAAAAATCATTGCGTTTCAGATTTTTACTTCAAGTGGCAAATGTGAACACCATGAGCTTTAATTGACGATCGATACCAGTATTACGCAAAAAGGGGGTGTAACAGATGAGACTTCTGCCGTTCTGAGTGAAGCTTTATGCGCTGTTATGTGGCATTACGTGCGTTCATTACCTTGTCGGTGTTCGTCAGGGGGCGGCGGCAAGCACAGCTCTGCTCACCTCGCCGTCTCGGAAGCTACTCTCCCCTAACTTCTCCTTACTACAATTTACCGAAGTATGGTATGACATGCATTTAGGCCTTCTTGTGTTAGTCTGTGGTATTCCATTTGCTCACTCGTTACTCGTATTACTTTGGTTAATTTAATGTCATGATTTATTCGGAGCTATGTGACATACTACTGGATTTGCTTATCATGTCAGGGTTTTCATGGAAGGTGTTGGATTTGCCTGACACCTTACATATCACCACCCTTCGAACTTGATTTGTGCACTGAAGTTAGGCAATGATTGAATCGTTGTCTACGCCAGTCAAAAATTATTCCGTTATCTAAATTTTGTTGCCTACTGTTCAGCCACGTTATTCTGTTCTAGGCTAGTTTGTATTACTAATTCATATTTTTATATTCTTCCAAATTATTATCAAAAATATTATTATATTGACAAGGGAAGAATATTTTTATTCTTTTATAATTATTATTTTTTAATTATTTTCTTTCTTTATTTAATTGTGAAGTTTGTTTTGTAAGAAGTTTGTTATCGAAAGTGAGGAGTCTTTCACATCGATTTTCTTAGAAATATTGTTTTTATAAATGTAGTAATTAAGTAAAATCTGTTCCTAACTCATTTTCTAAATATCATGTACAAGTAAAATGTTTTTTTTCCTAGACACTCATTTCAACATTGTTACACTAACAAATAAGAATTATTTCCTAGAATTGCTTTGACAAAGAAATATACATACACAAGTATTGAGATATTATCCTAACAAATGGTACAAATGTTAAAAAAAAGGGAATACATCCAACAAGATAATTTTTTATTCTTTGTCTTTATAAGGAGAAAATAAATAAAATATAGTTATTCTTTTATCTTTATGAGGAGAAAATAAGTGGAATAGAGTTTTAGTGTTTATTATGCCTTACTTTTGTTCTTTATATACTGTCCATTTTAGAACTAATGACTTATTTTTATCGATAGTCTATTTTTTACTTAAGTCCATAGTCAATGACTGTTATTTTGTAGTTTATTAGATGTCTGGTGTGCTCAACTTAATTAGTTTTTCACACATTTCTTTTGCACAATTCCTACATCACATAATTTGATTTCACACATTCACACAATCCTATGAATGTTTAAGCATGAGGTTGGCGAATGTCTTTTGCACGAAGGTGATGGACTACAGCAAGATGGATGTGGGCAAGTATTTGATGTACAGCTGCGTTCATCATTCCTTGTTGGCTTTGCAAGTGTGTGTTGCTGCTGTGGAGGTCCCATAATGGAATTTAGCTGTGAGTGCAGAAACTCATGGTTTACTGGCTTTGTATACGTGAAAGTCATCCTTGTGTGTCACTGAAAGCGGTCGTTTTTCGTTGCAATACTTCACAGACGACTAGTTTAGAATAGGATAGTGATTTGGGAAGGTATGTCGTCTATTCTTCACCCATCTTCTTTCTTTGTCTCAATCTTGTGAATCTTCAACTTCTGTTCTTCCTGCATTTTCTCTGCTTCTTACTTGCTTCTTGGTTCTTCTCTGGGCAGGATATGGAAATATTTATTGATAACTAGTCGCTTTGAAGTTGTCCTCTTAGTAACAGTTCGATAAATTGTTTGGGCATGTCATTTTTACTTTGTGGAAGTTTTCTTCAGTTTCATGCATCAGCGTGCTGTTTAATAGCAGTAGTGTGACTTTTACACATTTTTTTTTTGTCAGTGGTGGCTTGCCCAAGCGGTCTTCTCGTCAGGCCATTTTTTGCTCGCTCCGCTGAGTTGGGGCTTTTGGAAACCCTTCTGGCATTCTGTGTCCTGTCGTGTCTCTGCAGGGCTCCGCCACTGTGTGGTTCCGTGTTCTGTCCCAGCAGGGTTCTGCCATCCTGTGGTTCTGCTTCGCAGCAGATTTATTTACTGCCCACTTCAGCTACAAGGGCCTTCTGTTGGTATCGCTGTCCTTTCCCTTCTCTCGACGCTTCAGCCTTGTAGGAATCGTGTCTTGCTAATTATGTCCTTTTCTTTCTTGATACTTCTCGCATTGCAACTTATGGGTCGTTGCATCTCATCCTTGCTGGAGTTTTTACAATGGTTCTTACAAAAAGTTTTACTTATGATCATCTAACATATGTCTAGTACCTACATTGTTTTACGCCTTCTTAAAAGCTTTACTAATTTCGGCGCCCTTTCCATGTTACAATTCTAAGATATTTTGAGTCTTAATGTCTACAAGAATCCTCAAATTCGTTTTTTATATTTGTTTAGTGTCGTGGTGTATAGCATTTTAGTATTTCATGCTGTTAGACTATCTACGCTTTAACCCTTCACCTTAATCTATGGTACTATTGGTGTTATTTTTGTTTTTGTTTTTATTGAAACTACTTTCTTTTTCCCACCTTCCTCTCTCTTCATTCTTCTTTCTCCTGACAATCTTATCTGCAACATAATCTTCAAATATTGTGGTGATTATTTACCAGTAATAAAATTAATCTTCAAACTTTTTTATATGGCTCACATGGTGAAGTCCTAAGGTTTTGCCTGTTTTTGGGTTCATTAGTTCCACAGCATTATCATGAGCAATTCAGCTAATTATGACAGGTCCTTTGCATGCAGTGTGAAACTTATGTATTTTGTGTTTCTGTTTGCTGGAAAGATGGTGTGTTTTTACAACTACTTTCTGGCCTACTGAGAATGTTCTTTTAATTGCTGTTCTATCTCCACTTTCTTTTCTTTTAATGGCTGCCTTTCTGATGTTGGAGAGTGCTGTTGCTATGACTTGTTTATGCTGTCTACGTGGTACAATAGGAAATCTAACATTTTCTCTGCTTATGTTTGGGGGTTCAATATTTTTAAGTACAGTAACTGAAGGTAGTAGTGTAGTGCTATGTGGCATTTCATTTATTACGCCTTGAAAATCTTTAAGGTATATATCCCAAGTGTTGTGTCTTTTGCCTGCATAATACAGCATAAAGTGCCTATGTCCTTCATAGATCGTTCTGCTGGATTTACGCTAGGTTTGTACTTAGATATGTAGATGGGTTTTATTTTGTGTTGTTTTAACGTGTTCTGCAATTGCACTGATTTGTATTATGGGCCATTATCCGAAATTATTCGTTCCACTCGACCTACTTGTCTGAGAAAATCTTGTCTAAACTCTTTACTTATACTAAGACCTGTTGCCTGTTTTAATGGTGTCAAGGTAACATATTTAGAAGTAAGTTCCAAAACGACAAATATGAAAACATATCCATTTTTTGTGCGTGGGAGGGGCCCCATCAAATCTGTTGCAGCTATTTGTTTTAATCTTTCAGGGATTATTGGAAACATAGGTGGTTTGGTTTGGAAAGTGACATGTTTAGCCCTCATACATTTTTTGCATTTGACTAATACTGTTCTAATTCTTCTTTACACATTAGGAAAATGGCTTGTTTGTTTTATTTTTAAAAAGGAGGTAACTAAAATCGGTGCTGTTGTTAGTGCGTTTTTCGCTTTTAAAAATTCTTCATTGGCTTGTTGATCCCATACCCATGGCGTGTTTTTTCCAGTCAATGCACATAGGCGTGGTGTTGCGAGAGAGTCGACCCAAATAAATTTTTTAAAGAATTCGGTGAGACCTAGAAATCCTCTGAGAGTTTTCTTATTATATGGAGTACAGAATTCTTTGATTGCCATTAGATTTTCTGGGTAGGGCATTACCCCTTTCTCCGAAATTATGTGTCCTAGAAATTTGACCTCTCGCCTTCCAAATTTTGATTTTGTTATATTTACTGTGACCCCATGCTCTTTCATGATCTGTAAACACTGATTTAATGTGTCGTTGTGATGTTCCCAAGAGGGTTCTGCTATAATCACATCATCAACATAACAAGTAATTTTTTGTAAAATTTCAGGACTGAGTATAGTATTAAATCTCCTAATAAACGCTGCTGATGATATGTTTAAACCAACTGGCAATCGTTTAAACTGGCAACATCTACCGAATACGATAAATGCTGTAAATTTTCTACATTCTGGGGCCAATTCTATTTGCCAGAAACTACTCCGTAAATCAGTTGATGAAAATATCTTAGCACCGAGGAAGTTTTGTATCAATTCCTCTAATTTTTCTGGACGATCTGTCTCAGTGATTATGATTGTGTTGATCTGTCTGGAATCAAGCTCTAACCTGATGCTCCCATCTCGTTTTTGTACAATATGGAGTGGGCTGTTATATGTGGAGGTAGCTGGTTCAATAATATCGTCATCTAACATTTTAGATATCTCCTGGAATACTTTATTCCTGTAGCTTAATGGGATTGTATAGGGTGGCACTCTAAATGGTTTGTGCTGTTTTACTTCAAACTTGTACTGAAAGTGTTTAATACTGCCAGTCTTAGGTGAAAATACCTCTGCTTTATCTGGTAAAATACCCTCTAATTCTCTTTTACTGCGTTCCGAAATACCTTGAACTTCTTGCAGTTTTTCGTCGATTTCTTTATGGACTTCTAACATGAGTTGAGGCGATTCCCCCTTTTGTGCATACCATTCTAATTCTTCATCCTCTTTATCTCGCGTCATTCTTAATTGTTTGTTTATAACTGGTATTTCTTCTAATTTTAGCTTTTGCTCAAAGAGAAGTGTGACATTCCCGAATGTTACGCTACCTTTCCCGGTGTCTATTATCGCTCGTCTCTCATTTAAAAAATCTGCACCTATAATCAAATCTACAGTTAGTTTAGGGATAATCACGAAGTTGGCTTCGATCTTTTGACCTTGACACGAAAGAGTTAACCTTGTTTGTTTCGTAACTTCCGCAGCATTGTCTCTAATAGGACCTCTTACTTTAATCTTACATGTTTTCAGAACTGGCAATTCCTCATTGGCATTACACAGCAGGAATAAATTTTCTGAGATCGCAGTCAGTTCACTTCCGCTATCAATTACAATATTGACTGGGATATGCTTTACCATGGCCTTCACAATTGGTTGAATTTGAAAGGGTTGGTTCTATTCTTCTTCTTCTTGCATCAACGAATCCTCCACTGAATCAAACATGAGTCTTTTTAGGAATGTCCCTTGTGAATTCGAACTTTCTGTAGGATAAGCTTCGACTGTTACTTTTCTCTCTTTTATTTCCTCTTCTCTATTTCTTCCTTCATTTACGCTTTCTTCAACATCCTCTACTTTCTCCTCATCCTCGTCTGTCTTCTCCTTCTTCGTCGCTACTTCCACATAATCGCATCTAGATGCTCTAATTAGCGCTTCATAACTTCCTTCATTATATACGTTGGGCTCAAATAGCTCTGCAATACTCATTACTTCGTCCTTTCCTCCTACATTCGTTGTGCGTGCCTGTGATAATTCTTCTTCCTCGTCAGTATTCTCCCAATTAATTTCGTCCCAACACGATATTGTTATTTTCTTGTCTTCGTTTTCATCTGGTCCCTGCGGATTTGTTTCTTCCTTCTTCTCTTCTCGTGATAAGATTTTTACTTCTCTGTTCAAGGTGCTGCAATTGTCCTGGGTCGGTGCGTTGTTCTCTTTGGCATGGGCGCTTAGCTATCAATTCGAACGTTTATCGGGGTTTGGTGGTCTTACCTCCACCTCTTCTATCTGTATTCTCTTTTCTTGTTCAGCTTGTTGATAGTGGTTTCATTGTTGATAATTTGTCGGTCTATTGGTTCTTCAATACCCGTTCCGGTTGTCGTTATTCCCCCTGTAGTAGTAGTTGCCGTTCCTGGGTGAATTATAGTTATTGCCTTATTCTCTTCTAAATCCATAACCGGTTCTTTGTTGAAATCTATTGTCGTTTCTTGGTGCGACGTTATCACATGGTTCGTAATTATTGTTCTTCGTACTGTGTCTTGGGGATTCCACTGCTTTTTGCTTTCGTTTTCACGTGCGCTTCGTCTTTTTCTTGCGTCATCTTCCGAAAATATGAACCCTAGTTCCCTTAGAATACCGTTATATGCTTCGACGTGATTGCCTCCGCTTACGTACTAATGATTGCTGGTATTTCAATGGTAGCTTCATTGCGCATAATTTAATCAACTCTCCGTCACTGTATGGTACATCTAAGCATTGATTATTCTTTGCCATTAATTCGGTAAATTTCACGGGACTCTTCTCTCCTAAAATTTCAAAATATTGGTTCTGTAATAATTCGTACTTCAGTCTGTTCTGTGCTTCGGTGGACCAATATCGTGAGAGAAATTTCTCTCTGAAATCTCCGTACGATCTGCATGTCGCTGCAACATTTTGCATGGTTTCTGCGACTGTTCCTGACATGTGTGCACATATAAAGTCTAATCTGTGTGCTAGCGTCCAGTGTTCTGGTAATCCTACTCGGAATTGATCAATAAAAGTTCGTGGATCTAATGAGTTTCCTTCTCGAAAGTGTTGAAATTTTCTGACTGTGAGGAAATGATCGTTGTCGTACTTCGTCATAGTTCCATATGAAATTCGCGATTCTTCGCCACTTTTGTTTCTGATAATTTCTCCCGTCGTTCTTTCCGGTTGTGGTAGATCCATTGGATATTGTCCACTGTAACTTTCGCATATCCTTGCGTAGTATCGTTGGAGTGGCACGCAATAATTTTCTTCCATCGGTTGTGAACGTGTAGTTGAATGCATTGCACTGTAGTCTTCGCGACCTGGCTTTCCATTGTTAGGTATTGGTTCGGTATCTTGTCTGGCTAACCTTGCTGCTTCATTGCACGATCCAAACTGTCTTGAAACATACATTTGTGGTTCCGCATGTGTTTGTGATGACGTTTGTTCATCAAGAATTTCGAAACGTGTTTGTTGCTGTGCAGGCTGTCTGATTTCACGTATGTTACTTTCCGCCTGTGATTGGAATCGCAAATGCGTAATATCTTCGTTAATTGCTTGTTTTTCCGGTGCTGTTACAGATACGGATGTGGTTGCAGACTCTTTGCTTGTTCGATCCTGTTCACTACGCTCTTCAATGGTTTGCAACAACTCTGTTCGCAATTTCTGAAATTGTCGCTTCGTTTGCACTTCTATTTTGACTATGCGGTTATCATATCTTTTCAGCGCTGCTTTTGTGATACGTTTATGTAACACACTGTTTTCAACAACTTCACGCGCTGTACCTGCTGCTTGTCTAGTAATTTTGTTTATCTGCTTCTCTAGTTTTTTGACTTCTCCCTGGGTGTTGTTGCGTAATGTTTTGATCTCGTCCTGAGTGTCATTACGCAATGTTTGTACGTCCGCTTGTACCTTGTGAATGTCTGTTCTCAATTGATTGTGACCTGTTATTAAGTGTCCTATCACTTCTCGAGATTCTTTTGCCCTGTCTTCAACATGCCTTAGGTATGAGTGATTTTTTTTTGTTTTGTTCTTTAATCTCACGCATTAGTGTCGTGGTTCCTGCATTCTGAATATGAATTTGGTTCGCTATGTCTTTATTTTGCCTTGTCATGGTTTCCGTAATTTGTTGTAATAATTCTGCCAGATTGGTGGGTTCTATTGCGTTTTCTTCCGACATCCTACGCTCTGTGTTTTTCCCCAAGTGTTGGTTCGCAACCGATTGCATTGAACTGTGCTGTGACACTTTTCTGCTCGCATTCCTTGTACTCACTGGTGAGGGAGCTCTGATTACTTGTACTATGGGTTCTACGTATTCAAGACGCAAGTTAGAATCGTCATCGACTGTCTCTCTACTTTCCTGCTCCTCTGTCGTATGCTGACTTACGTTTTCTATGCATTGACGTACATTATCTTCGTTATGGTGCGTTATATGTCCTATTTCTCGCGATACTGCATCGTCTGTTGTACTGTCCTCTATTCTCTGTCCATTTTCATGCTGGGTCTGTACCTCAATTCGGTCAAGGTCTCGATCTGCCATTGCTAATCCTTCCGAATCCCTTACTTTCTGTTTTAAAAGCAATTCACGTGCCCTACTTCGAGTCAACATGCGCTCAAACGATCTCACGCGTTTCATAAACTTTTTGTTCACACGACTTGACACTTATTATACCCAAGACTGACAATCCATCCACTTACTTGTTGGGTCAGAACCAACTTGTCAGCGATGTTGCATTGAGGAGAAAACTTAATTCCAAAAATTTTTAAAATTCATAACTTAATTATGCTGTTGTCTCTGCTAGAATGTCTCATAATCTATCGCTGCAGCTACTGTATTCAACTATTTATGCCTTTCAAAAATTTTTATTTATTGCGAAAATTTTTTAACAGGATATTTTTTCTGACCTAGTTAGGCATGTGGTCGACCTTCAATCATGTTATTTTACCATCCTGGCAGGGTGGCCATTTTCTAACATTCTCCATGGTGTCTGTTGTTCTATATCGTGTCTCCCTACCACTATCGCGCAATGATGCTCTGAGCGTGTTTTTTAGGGCATTGACTAGTTTGAACCTGGGTCCTGTTGCTGGTAAGGAGACGTCAGACCACACATGACATGTAGAGTTCAGAAGAGTTCAGTGAGACTAGCGATGACATAACCGAATACTTAATGATTTCAGCGTCAGCTCCACTGCACTCCCTGTAAAAGAATCTTAATACTAACTAAATTTAGTGGAAGGGGTTCAAGGCTTTCCTATTTTTAGTTAGCTGGTAAAATAACATCAAAAAAGCAGTTAAGTTTACCATTGGAAATTTTATTCTACTCACAAAACATTGTTTATAAATTGCACTATTGATAAAAGGAAATGTTTTAATACAGGATGGTAAAAACAAACTGCGTTCAACAAAAATGTGAACGAATATTCCCTGAATGGGTTTCCAAGTTCTACAATGGATCGAAGGATAACCTATGCCATATCACATCTATAATCTAGGTTTAAATTAAGTTTCACAAAAGAGAAAACTATCAAAATGGTCTACAGTGACCCTCAATTACCTTTAATTACTTATCTAACTTGTCGTAAATTACATTGCCTGATGTGGCTTCTCAATAACTATATAACAGAGAAATCATCGCGTTTCAGATTTTTACTTCAGGTGGCAAATGTGAACACCATGAGCTTTAATTGACGATCGACACCAGTATTACACAAAAAGGGGGTGTAACAGATGAGACTTCTGCAGTTCTGAGTGAAGCTTTTTGCGCTGTTATGGGGCATCGCATGCATTCATTACCTTGTCGGTGTTCGTCAGGGGGCGGCGGGCAGCACAGCTCTGCTCACCTCGCCATCTCGGAAGCAACTCTCCCCTAACTTCTCCTTACTACAATTTACCGAAGTTGGTTTAAAAAAACTATCTGGCTGTGTTTTCATCTGACCAGTCAGGGTCTCAATGTTAACCTTAAGCTCCGCCTACAAAAATTCTGTCTATCCAATGAGAAACGTTATACTTTTCGTGGTGGGGCAATGTTTTTAAAGTTTGCAACGTAACAGAGACGTGAAAAAGTCTCACGCTAAAACTTGCGGCTGGGGTGGCCCTTTTTGTGTTATCGTAAGATCTATACTGTTCTTCTGGAGGGCTCTAGCGTTTAACATGGGATGGGGGGTGGTCCTAGGGGTTAGCTGGCAACGTGGGTGTCCATCCCTTATCGTACTGCCTTCCAGCTTAACACGGTACTGCTCTCGGCTTCTGCTCTCGTTTCTCCCCTCTTAACTGCGTCTGTCTCACGGTGGGAAGGTATGACATGCATTTAGGCCTTCTTTTGTTAGTCTGTGGTATTCCATTTGCTCACTCGTTACTCGTATTACTTTGGTTAATTTAATGTCACGATTTATTCGGAGCTATGTGACATACTGCTGGATTTGCTTATCATGTCAGGGTTTTCATGGAAGGTGTTGGATTTGCCTGACACCTTACACATTTGCTTCAGCTGAAGAAATTTTGTAGCATCTGCCTGAATCATTTGTGTTTTATCAGTGTTTTAGGATCTGCGTAATAAAAGATTGTTGAACTTTTTTGAAGTAACGAATTATTTGTGATAAATGTCCCTCACCTTTCCCATACCCCCTTGGTTGTTCCTTATCCTGGGGCGTCCACAAATATTTCAACTAGCAGGCGTAGCTGTGGAGTCTCACGTAGCTGAGGGGCCACGGGGTGGGGGGTGGGGGGGGGGAGGGAGAGAGACAGAGAGAGAGAGAGAGAGAGAGAGAGAGAGAGAGAAATAGACTGTGACTGACACTGGAAGCAAGACTTAAGAAAAATCAGGACGTCTTCATAGGACTTATCGACCTAGGAAAATGTTTCGGCAACGTAAAATGCAGCAAGATGTTCGAAATTCCCAGAAAAAAACCTTTAAGGTAGTGGAGATGACGGGTAAAATAGAGTATGTATAAGAACCGAGAAGCAACGACAAGAACGGAAGAGCAATAACGAATTCTCGGATTAAAAAGAATTTATACATGGAAGAAGCGATGACGGAAATAAAAGATCGTTTCTGGAGTGGAATTAAATTAAGAATGGAACAGTATTAACGACAAGATCCGCTGATGACATTACTAATCTCACTGACAGCGAAAAAGTGAAAAGTAATTACAGGAAGCAGGGGTGAAACTAATAATGAAATTAATACCAAAATTGGGGACCAAGAAGTAGACGAAGATAACGAATACTGCTACATTGGAAGCTAAATACAGGAGGACATGAAAAGCAGACTACCAAAGGCAATGAGGGCTTTCTTAGGCTAAAGAAGTATTTTCTGAGATATGTTCTTCTGGACCACATAATTGACCAGTAGTGAATCACGGAGTACATGAAAACCGGAAAAGAGGGGAATAGAAGATTCTGAGATGTGGTGCTATAGCAGGGTTCTGAAAATGACAAGTTCCTCCGCAGAAACGGAGAGGATAGAGATAGAGGGAAAACATTGACAAGAAAAGACATGAAGAAACGACAAGAGTTAGGACGTCAGAGAATAAGCTTGCATGATATGAGTTTAGTTTTGCCAGTGCCTGTCCGCTCACACGTTACCCAAGTACGTGACGAGACTTCCCGAGTGGGAAGGCGTGTCGGTCCCCGGCACGAATCCACCAGGCAGAATAGTGTCGAGGTCCTGTGTGCCGGCCAGCCTGAGCATGGTTTTCAGGCGGCTTTTCATCTGCCGCGGCGAATGCGGGTTGGTTCTCCTTACTCTGCCTCAGTTACACTATGTCGGCGATTGCTGCGTAAACACTGTCTCGACGTACACGTACACCATAATTATTAAACCAAGCATACATCTGAGGTTACACTCGTCTTGTATGATAAATTCCCGGGGCGGTCCACTGGCGGCAGAACTGCACAATAACCCTGGATGCGGTGTGAGACGGCGGTGGGGCAGATGGACTGCTATGGCCTGTTGTGGGGTTGTGAGCCACTGAGAGCTATGGCGGGAAGAAGCCTTTCCGTCGTTTCTAGGTCCCCAGTTCAATACATACATACATACACACACACATGATCGAGAAGAATCTATGTCGTAGCGGAATAATGGACCAGTCCCTGTGCATATTCAATTTGTTCATTGTTATTAATTAAGAAAAGAGGTTATGCTTTCTTTAACTTCTCAATGAAAGAATGGAAATCGAAGCAGTTTAGGATCTATTCACATCAATTGTACCGTGCTTACGTTAGTGCCATTAGTAGGATTACAACTTCTGAGCCCCACATTCAGTGCAGATATCAACTCAATGTTCATTACGGTATTTCAACTAACTACACGTGTATGGAACAAGTGGTTACGGATAACAAGAGGGTTACACACTATACCTTCTAAGACAAATAAAAAAAGAAAAAAAAGAAACGACACACCACGAAGGAATTATCAAAATGTGACGGAGATGGGCAGACACGATGTACATGCAGAGACAAACAAACACTATTTCAGAAAAAAAAATCATGATTTATTGAAGAGAAAAAGCTTTACAGATTGAGCAAGTTGTCAACGCTTTGGTCATCTCTGGCCTTTAAGCAAGCATTTATTCGGCTTGCCGTTTATAGACAGAATTTTGTGTCCGCCTGAGGGATACCGAGTCTTATATGTCCAGATGGTGCAACAGATCGTCAAAATTCCGAGAAAGTGTGAGAGCCTTGTCCGAAATGCTCCAAACGTTCTCAATTGGAGAGAGATCAGGCGACCTTGCTCGGCAATGTAGGTTCTCGCCGTGTGCGGGCAGACGTTGTGCTGCTGAAATGTAAGATCAGGATGGGTTGGCATGAATGGAAACAAAACGGGGAGTAGAATTTCGTCGACGTATCACTGGGCTGTAAGATTTCCGCGGATGACAACCAAAACAGTCCAGCTATGGAAAGAATGGCACCCTAGACAAACAGTTCTGTTTGTCGGGCGGAATGGCGCCCGACAGTCAGTTTGGTGAACATGAATAGACGTGTTAGTGCCACTTCCTCCAATGATTTTAGAAATTCCGATGTAATGCTATGTATCGCTTCTGCCTTATTTAATCTGAAGATGTGCAAAGCTTTCTTAAATTTTGGATTTAATACTTTATTCCCTGCCTCCTGCCTGTTGCCTCCTGTTTTTTCTTTCATCACGTCATTAGAGAAGTTCTCCCCCTCACAGACACCTTCAATGTAAGCTTTCCACCTAGTCGCTCTGTCCTCTGCATTAAACAGTAGAATTTCCATTCCCCTCCTCATGTTACCGCCTTTCCTTTTAATTACACCGAATGATGTTTTGACGTTTCTATACGCTGAGTCAGTCCTTTCGACAATCATTTCATTGTCGATTTCATTACTTTCTTCATGCATCCATTTTGGCTTAGTTTTCCTGCATTTCCTACTTATTTCATTCCAAAATTACTTGTACTTCTGTAATTCTGAACTTCCCTGAACATTTCTGTACTTCCATCTCATCTGAAGTATTTCTCTTGTAAATCATGGTTTCTTCAAAGTTACATTCCTTCCAACTACGGTTTCTTTCAGCGTCAGTGATTGCGCTTTTTAGAGTTGTCCATTTTTCTTCAGCTGTACTGCCTAGTGATGTTATCGACCTACTCTGCAGGGCAGCCTTCACACAATGCAGAAGAAAATGTTTTACAGCCTCAGAGAGTATCAGTCTGCTTTAGTAATCTGCTTTGCGTTGCAGTTTATCCACAAGTGCAGAAAATAGTTGTCAAGCCCTTGCCATGTAGGTTGCCTTTCACATCAGGCATATTGTAGGAGTATCATTGGCATGCTTTATCGCCATGTTATGCATGAGCTACACATGTGGAATAGGGTGTATGGGAGATGGTTAAGATGGATAGAGGAGGCAATATAGAGAGAGAAGGGGCATGAGCGTATGTGTAGAGAGAGAATGCAGCAGAAGGTTCCCATGATCAGATGGACAGAGAAAAGATGGGAAGTAGAGGAGTGGCAGAGAGATGGGTGGAAGGATATAAGTAGTGAGAGGTCTTGGAGGAGATAGTTAGGAAGAGGGGGCAAGAGGGGGTGGATAGCGAGAGGTACAGGAGAAGGGCAGAGAGGGAGTAGTAGGAGCTGTGCAGAGAAAGAAAGGAGGAGGTAGGCTGAGAAGGTGGAGGAGAAGGTGCTCAGAGAGGAGGAAGAGCAGGTGGGGAGACAGGGGCATGATGGGAGCTGGGCAGAGAGAGCTAAAGGATTGGGGGCAAAGCGATGATGGGCAGACAGAGGGGGGAGGGGAATGGTATAAACAGAGAGATGTGGGGAGGAACGTTTGGGCAGATGGGGAGAGTAGAGGGGAGATGGAACAAGAGAGGAGAGAGAAAAGGATGTGAGGAATATATGTGCTGACCCTATACTTCAATGAAGCCATTAGGAGACGTCTAGTACTCTCTCTCTCTCTCTCTCTCTCTCTCTCTCTCTCTCTCTCTCTCTCTCTCTCTCTCACACACACACACACACACACACACACACACTGAAGAGCCAAAGAAGCTGGTACACCTGCCTAATATCGATAGGGACCCCCTGCCAGCACGCAGAAGTGCCGCAACACGATGTGGCATGGACTAATGTCTTAAGTAGTGCTAGAGGGAATTGACACCCTTAATCCTGCAGGGCTGTCCATAAATCCGCGAGAGTACAACGGGGTGGAGATCTCTGCCGAACAGCACGTTGTAAGGCGTTCCAGATATGCTCATATGCTCAATAATGTTCATGTCTGGGAGTTTGGTGGCCAGCAGAAAGCAATGTTGCACTGTCCTGCTGGAATTTCCCAAGACCGTCACAATGCACAATGGACATGAATGGATGCAGGTGATCAGACAGGATGCTTACGTACGTGTCACTTGTCAGAGTAGTATCTAGACGTATCAGGGGTCCCATATCACTCCAACACACGCCCCACACCATTACAGAACCTCCACCAGCTTGAACAGTCCCCTGCTGACATGCAGGGTCCAGTGATTTATGAAGTTGTCTCCATACCCGTACACGTCCATTCGCTCGATACGATTTGAAACGAGATCCGTCCGAACAGGCAACATGTTTCTAGTCATCAACAGTCCAAGTCGGTGTTCACGGGCCCAGGCGAGGCGTAAAACTTTGTGTCATGCAGCCATCAGCGGCACATCAGTGGGCCGTTGGCTCTGAAAGCCAATTTAGATGATGCTTTCTTGAATGGTTCACACGCTGACACTTGTTGATGGCCCAGCATTGAAATCTCCAGCAATTCGCAGAATGGTTGCACTTCCATCATGTTCAACGATACTCTTCAGTTGTCGTTCATCCCGTTCATGCAGGATATTTTCCGGCCGCAGCGATGTCGGAGATTCGATGATTTACCAGATTCCTGACATTCATGGCACGCTCGTGAAATGGTGGTATGGTAAATTCTCCACTTCATCATTGTGTCGGAGATTCTGTGTCCCATCGCTCGTGTGCCAACTCGAACACCACGTTCAAACTCACTTAAATCTAGATAAACTGCCATTGTAGAGGCAGTAACTGATCTAAGAACTGCGCCAGACACTCGTTGTCCTATATAGGCGTTGCCAACTGCAGAGCCGTATTCTGCCTGTTTACATGTCTCTATTTTAATATGCATACCAACACCAGTGTGTGTGTGTGTGTATGTGGCTCAGAAACAACACTGTGGGGCATGTAGCATACTAGCTCCAATAGGAGAGGAGACAGGGCAAAATTTTTTCAGCCCCTGGGATATAGGCTGTCCTTTATGATAGGCAAGTTGTATGGGAACAGTATATGCCTGCCAAATGAATCTGATTTGCAGCGAAACCTCATATCAGGAGCTAGAAACAAATTTCCAGGCCCAGACATGTAAGCAACCCTAAATGAGGGCTGTGTTGTGTTTCAGTATTGGCTTGCTTTATCGACCTGCATTGCATGGCGACGTCAGGGGCAAATAAATGGTTTTCAAGCCCCTGATATGTTACCTGCCTGCATAGCAGATGTGTTACAGGAGTAATATGGGTTTATTTTATTCATCTGTGATGAGCACGGCTGGGGACAGGTTGAGAAGAATAGAGGAGGGGATGGATGCAGTAATGAGAGGATGAGATGGACAGAGAAAGAAGAAGAGAGGGAGATGGATGAGACAGGTTGGAAGTCTAGAGCGATAGTGGGCAGGTGGAAATGAAGAGGGAGAGATGGAGATGAAACGTAAGATGGAGATTATAGGTCAGAAAGAGGGAGTGAAGTATAATCAGAGAGAGGGGTTGGAGGAAATAGAAGAAGAGAGGGGAGAAAGATATGAAGAGAGGTGGGGAGAAGAAGATCGACAGAGGTGGAGATTCAGGTCAATAAATAGAGGGAAGAAGAGGTGACGCAGAGAAGGGGAGGAATGATGGTGTGAAGGTGTGGGGGGAAGCCAAGTATACACAGGGTAATTTAGCTGCCCCAAAGCTGTTGGTTTAATGCAACCTGAAATGCTTTCAAAAACAATGCACAAGATTTTCATATTTTCTCTCTTGTGATATGAAAATTATTATTACTGCAGAAAAACTGAACAGGACCTTTTTGTAGGAAATATGTTTTTGCTGGAGGCTACAGATTATTCAAGAAAAACGCGTCTGAAAAGTCAGTTTTGTAAATCTCTCTTGAGTAACTCGAAAACTATGATCTCTAGAAAAACGTACTCTGCTATGAAATTTAACTACATTAAAGTTTTAATAAGAAGATCCTGTTCATTTGGCACTTAGTGTGATGGAGAATATGAAAATCTTGGACATGATAGTTGAAGACATTTTTGGTTGCGTAAGACCCATATGCAGAGGAAGCTAAATCTCCCTCAACATAAATGTATGTATGCTAATGTGACTGTGTGTATGTCCAGCATCTCCTCCTCAAGTAACAGATCGATTTCAACTGAAGTTGCTACCTGGGAATCAACATATGGGGGCTAGTGTCTCTTTGTATATGGGTAAAAAGAGTTTTCAAGCACTGACGTCTTCAGTGCCCTTCATGATGTGTTTTGCCGGTGGTACTGGTGTGTGTTGTAGGGGCTACATGGGCAGCTGGACGTGGCTGAGCAGAGAGAGGAGGTTGGAGGAAATGGATACTGAGAGGGGGTCAACAAGACTGGTGGATGATGGAAGAGCAGAAAATGGACTGGCAAAGAGGTTGGATTAGGAGACAGGTATAGAGGGAGGAGAAATAGAAGCTGGAGCGACAGAGAGAATGGAGAGGATATATACGCAGTGTAAGTGTCGAGTGAGTACACAGTAAAGCCACAGTGAGAAAGGTAGTAGAAAAATAAATGTAGTGATTGTACTTTACTTGTGTGACTTCAGATAATGCTACAGTAAGAGCAGGTCCAGGAGGACCTATAATATAAGTAAACGACCCCAAGAGAAGCGCAATATTGGCAGATTTAGCGCTGTAATCTACCCCCTTGTGCACAATAGCACCAGGCGGGAACGCGCCAGGTGGGAACCTCGGCAGGTGGCTCTGGGCTGTGCCGCAGGCAGCCCGAGGTGAGGGATTGGCGGCGTGGCTGGGTAGGCAGCAATTAGCACGGTCCGGCTGATGCCAGCTCCCCGCTGCTGCTGCTGCAGGCTACCCCTGGGGCGCCACGCCTGGCGGCTAATGACTGACCGCCAGCAGCCGCGGCGAAAGGGGGGGGGGGGGGGAGGGCGTAGAACAGCACGGCGACCTGCGACACGCCGGAGGCCGAGGCGTAGATGGCTGGTCGCCGCATTTGTGGAGGGAAGCGTCTTGCCATGTCTGTCTGCAGTTGCAAGGGGCGCTGCCGTAACGTATCGTCACTGTTGTTAGCTCATGTGTCAAAGAATGATAACGATTGAGAGGCGATTTCTGCTCTAAACAGACGACCTAACACTTCTTTCTCTTTCTATTTTTTGACTTTTCCATTACGAATTTTTTCTTTTCTCCTTTCCATAGTCCCCGTTACTCCAATCGAGGGCTCTACATCTACGTCTACATTTATACTCAGCAAGCCAACCAACGGTGTGTGGCGTAGGGCACTTTACGTTCCACTGTCATTACCTCCATTTCCTGTTCCAGTCGCGTATGGTTCGCGGGAAGAACGACTGCCAGAAAACCTCCGTGCGCGCTCGGAACTCTCTAATTTTACATTCGTGATCTCCTCGGGAGGTATAAGTAAGGGGAAGCAATATATTCGATACCTCATCCAGAAACGCACCCTCTCGAAACCTGGACAGCAAGCTAGACCGCGATGCAGAGCGCCTCTCTTGCAATGTCTGCCACTTGAGTTTGCTAAACATCTCCGTAGCGTTATCACGCTTACCAAATAACTCTGTAACGAAACGCGCCGCTCTTCTTTGGATCTTCTTTATCTCCTGTCAACCCGACCTGGTACGAATCCCACACTGATCAGCAATACTCAAGTATAGGTCGAACGAGTGTTTTGTAAGCCGCCTCCTTTGTTGATGGACTACATTTTCTAAGGACTCTCCCAATGAATCTCAACCTGGCACCCACCTTACCAAAAATAAATTTTATATGATCATTCCACTTCAAATCGTTCTGTACGCATACTCCCAGATATTTTACACAAGTAACTGCTACCAGTGTTTGTTTTGATGTCATATAATCATACAATTAATGATCCTTCTTTCTATGTATTTGCAATACATTATATTTGTCTATGTTAAGGGTCAGTTGCCACTCCCTGCACCAAGCGCCTATCCGCTGCCGGCCCTGGTGGCCGAGCGGTTCTAGGCGCTTCAGTCTGGAACCGCATGACAGCTACGGTCGCAGGTTCGAATCCTGCCTCGGGCATGGATGTTTGTGATGTCCTTAGGTTAGTTAGGTTTAAGTAGTTCTAAGTTCTAGGGGACAGATGACCTCAGATGTTAAGTCCCATAGTGCTCTGAGCCATTTTGAACCTATCAGCTGCAGATGTTCCTGCATTTCGCTGCAATTTTCTAATGCTGCAACTTCTCTGGGTACTACAGCATCATCCGCGAAAAGCCACATGGAACTTCCGACACTATCTACTAGGTCATTTACATATATTGAGAAAAGCAATGGTTCCATAACAATCCCCTGTGGCATGCCAGAGTTTACTTTAACGTCTGTAGACGTCTCTCCATTGAGAACAACATGCTGTGTTTTGTTTGCTAAAAACTCTACAATCCAGCCACACAGCTGGTCTGATATTTCGCAGGCTCTCCCTTTGTTTATCAGGCGACAGTGCGGAACTGTATCGAACGCCTTCCGGAAGTCAAGAAAAATGGCGTCTACCTGGGAGTCTGTATCTAATATTTTCTGGGTCTCATGAACAAATAAAGCGAGTTGGGTCTCACACGATCGCAGTTTCCGGAATCCATGTTGATTCCTACTGAGTAGATTCTGGGTTTCCAGAAATGACATGATACGCGAGCAAAATACATGTTCTAAAATTCTACAACAGATCGATGTCAGAGGTATAGGCCTAGAGTTTTGCACATCTGCTTGACGACCCTTCTTGAAAACTGGGACTACCTGTGCTCTTTTCCAATCATTTTGAACCTTCCGCTCCTCTAGAGACTTGCAGTACATGGCTTGTAGAAGAGAGCAAGTTCTTTCGCGTACTCTGTGTAGAATCGAATTGGTATCCCGTCTGGTCCGGTGGACTTTCCTCTGTTGAGTGATTTCAGTTGCTTTTCTATTCCTTGGACACTTTTTTCGATGTCAGCCATTTTTTCGTTCTTGCGAGGATTTAGAGAAGGAACTGCTGTGCGGTCTTCCTCTGTGAAACAGCTTTGGAAAAAGGTTAGGTATTTCAGTTGAAACGTCCCCTTTAAACAATTATACATGACTGTCCTTAACCTGACACACAATATTTTTAGCGCAACGCAATCTGACTTTGAAAAATCCCTACAAAAAAAATGGCCCTGACTAACATTATCCTATGCGTTTCGCAAATCGCTTACCTCACAAAAATCTTGGTTACTCGAACTACTGCAATACAGCAAGCGCCACTACTGCCAGCTAAATAAAAGATTCAAACTGTGGAAGGCACTAACTACTGATAGGGATAGTTAGCAAATGAAAGATATTAATAGAGAACAAACAGTGTATTCACCTTAATAGTGTTGAAAAATCATAATACACACAGCAGTTCATGACATCTAGTATTACAAATTTCCAAACTCCGCCATTTCTCTCCCCACATTCACCACTGCTGGCGGCTCACCTCCAACTGCGCAACGCTACGCGCTGTTCACATCCAGCTGCCGCTGCCCAACACTACAATGGCAGACAACAATGCAAACTAGCCACAGACTGCACACAGCACAGCCAGTGATTTTCAGCGCTACGTAACGTTGCCAATAAGAAAACATAAACAGCCTACTTACATAGCCCCCATGCTCCCTACAAAAAATTTTACAAATTGTTTTGTGCAGTGGTCAATAATGATTTGATAAAATTTTTCATAATGACAGTAACAAAGATATGAAATGCACACACTTATTGATACAATGTTGGTCAAAAGCTAAAATTTTCTCACAGTCCATAAAGACAGTCCTGATCATTCATCACAGTAAAACTGCCGTTTCTTTTCTCAAAGTCTGAGCAGTAAAAGACAATGCATACGGAAGTAGTGGGTTTCCATGCAATCTTGAAGAAGTTGTGTTGTCCTTCCAACGGAAAGACAGTGCTGACTCTTGACATGCAGACAGGTATTGGTCCACAACAGAGCAAACCCACAGCAGAGTCAGTCGAAATTTTGAAGAGTATTGGTAGTAGGTCATCACAGAGCAGACCCACAGTAGTGCTGGTAGAGATTACGATATTGGTGGGCCACCAGAGGCGCAGACCCACTGCAGTCCTTGTAGAAATAATGGTACTGGTGAGTAAAGACTAAGACCCACTGTAGTCCTTGTAGAGACGGCCAGCAGCCATCTGTTGCAAATGTGCAGGTGCACAATCACCATCGAAGAGTCTTGCGGACAATGTAGCAAGTCCATAACCACCACTTGTGCACTCACAAAGATTTTTTTTGAAATGTCCTTCGAACCAGCAATGCTGTTATCCAGTCCCTTGCTGCATTATGAACACACGGGCAAACACTATCGGTCCCTACTTCTCGCATATTATCCATATACTATGACCAACAGAAATGTGTGCAGTGAAATGTACCTTATAAGGTACTTAATTCGATGAACTGGTGTCAATTACAATTTTATAACATAAGAATACAATAACAAAGGTACAAAATACATCATTAAAGAACATAATAGTACAGATAACATTTGTAGTACAGGCTTCACAAAAGAATAAAAATAAACATATACATCATTGTTACAGGAATTATGAGTACCTACATAAAAGATCAGAATAACTTTTGAAACAAACTTCACACCTAAGCATTAAAACAGAACAGAATAAATAATGTCTAAACATCTTTACAAAGAAAATAACATATTATAAATGCAAATTATATTTGAGGATAACAGTATTCCTTATCATAGTGAATGTAGCTTAGTACTAGAACAGAAAAAAATTTCTATGAAACGGTACACAGAGACAGGAAGAAAAGAAATACACAAGGGTACACAAACACATAGCATTATAATACAAAAGGAAAGGACAGGGTTTGTTTTACTGCAGTATTTTGCGTGGAGATCTCCCTTTGTTCATCATTATTCCCAAAAGTACTATCTAAGCCTGCTTTCTGTATTCTGTTCACATCCTCTTTCAAAATAGTTTTTCTCCACTGTACACTACTTGTTTTTTTTTTTTTTTTTTTTTTTTTGCCCAAACCATTTTCTTATATCTTCTCAATGCATTTCTTCCAATTCATCATAGTTAGTTTCTTATATAGTCTACCCCCTCTTAAGCTAACTTAAATCTACCGAGCTCAGCTGCTAAACTAAGGAACGAGGCAATGCAGCAGCACAAAACAAGTAACACAAACATCAATGACAAAAAATTCAAACTGGCAAAGCAATTGCAATATTACAACTAATATAAGGCACTGTGCAGCAAACAAGAAAAATAAATGCGGAGTAAACTGGCTTAACAGCGTAATACAAAGTCAAATTCAGTAACATTATGCCTGGCAAACAGCAGCAGAAAATGAAATAACTTATACTTAAACATGACATAGCTCAAGCAGAAAAAATAGTACGCTAAAGATAACAATGCAGATAAGGGAAATGTATAATCACATCTTAATGTCTAAGTAATTAAAGTGGTGCATCACAAGAAGTTATTCTACCAAAAAAGTTACCAAGTACTTGAAAAGAAAATTGTGAATGCAGTTCCAGTGAAGGTAAATGTCTTTTTGTGCTCCCTCATTTTTTTGAAAAAATTATTATTTACTCGGTCTGTAGACAGAAAATATTTATATTAGTACATCTATAAAATTTTATTTTAACCAATGCTGCAGTGCCGCTAGAAACTAGATACTAAACAAAATGAGCAAATATGTACAAAGGACGGCATGAAACATCATTCATTAGCCATATGGCATTTCATAAGGCAGTAAAAGTTCTCTCAATTCTCGAGAAAGACGCTTGTCATAATCAGGTGTGCAGATGTAAGTATCTTTCCAAGTAATGAGCGTGTCGTATTTGTGGTGCTTTCTACAAAGGAATGTCAATAGCGAGGATAATGGCCTCTCCCTTTTTTTTTCCTGTGCCTCTGAAAGGCTTTTTTCCAGGCGTCTGTCGTGCAGCTGCCTACGTGATGCGTCGTGCCCACAACGCATTACGTGAAGGTCACTTTCTTGCCGAGAATTTGCGTTGCAAATGTGTAGATACAAAATCTTATGAATATAACAGCGTCCAAAAAATTTTTGCCAGCATTGTGATACATTCACGCATTTACACACATTTCATAACTCTTAAAGTACGATTCTTGGTTTCCAACATCCTTTTTTCACAAGTCAGAGTCCCTAACCACTATTCATTACTCCTTACCTTATTACACATATACATATTCGTCGTTGTAAAAATAACATCAAAACACCTCAGTCAAATCTCAAAAACGTCGTAGCTTTATGCAATAATTTCAAAACCTAAAGAAAATTCTCTGCTCATTTCAATAGTGTCATCTACCTCAAACGTACTTTAAAATCATGATCCCATACCAAATATATCATTCAAAGCTCTCATAATATCACAATGGTTCCGAAAGATATGAGCATTTCACAAAGTACAGACAAAATACAATTTCATAAGTGTGAAGTTATTCAACTGTGTAATTATGTAAACATCTGTCACTGATGTATAAAAAAAAAGTTTATCTCTCAGTTAAATGATCAGATAGCTGTGTAATTTGTGTGTTAGAGAAATATGGTACCGATGTGTAAAGTTGTATAAGCAAATACCATATCAGCTAGGGCTCCTTGTGCTTGCCAAACACATGGTACACAAAGTAGGCGTGTGCCCCCCTGAGGACTAACGTAATTATACCCTCAGGTGTTACAGATTACAGCAATGGAATGAAATGTATCACGGAAAACTTTCTTTGTAATTCAAAAATCTTTAAAAATAAATGTTTTAAGTACAAAATTAATCACTCAAATACGTGTCCTTTAGCGCTAAAAGTGGTCTTGCTTTAAGATAATTCTGTAGAACTGTCGTAGTTATCGTCCTCCGAAATCTAAGTTCTGCAAAAGTCAATGTACTTACCTCATCATAAACAAAAGTGAAATGCTATGCGTATAGATATCGTAGTTATTACGTAAATTACCGTGATCAAGAAAGTACTACACTGTAACATATTGTTGTGCTACAAGAAAAGCTGTCTCATTGTAGCTATACCACAAATGTTACTACAAAAACATGTTTTACTTCCCAGAAGAATTCAGAAAAACAGATACACTGCAAAAGCAACAATGTAAATTGTGTCACACATTAGTAGCGTCGTGATATAATCATGTAGCTGTCAAAGAAACCAAATGCTAAGTCATCGTTAATCCCACAGAAAGTACTTCAAATAAAGAATGTATTTTCAAGTAAACCAAAATGTTACATTAAAATCTCATGAGCAGTACCTGTATATATTCTAAGTATGTAAGCCTTATAGTCGTTCCATAATCATGCAACTAACAAGCAAGAATGTACACACACAATAACACTGTGACGTCTGTTCACTATAACAATGCATTCGTCATTTCTGTTTAAATAAGTTCTCTTGGTTCTTGATTGGATATTTAACTTCAAACATTGTTGTAAAGATATTAATAGAGAACAAACAATGTATTCACCATAACAGTGTTGAAAAATCATAATACACACAGCAGTTCATGACATCTAGTGTTACAAATTTCCAAACTCCGCCATTTCTCTCCCCACATTCACCACTGCTGGCGGCTCACCTCCAACTGCGCAACGCTACGCGCTGTTCACATCCAGCTGCCGCTGCCCAACACTACAATGGCAGACAACAATGCAAACTAGCCACAGACCGCACACAGCACAGCCAGTGATTTTCAGCGCTACGTAACGTTGCCAATAAGAAAACATAAACAGCCTACTTACACAGCTTTACGCGTATCATCCTATGTTTCAATGCCATTATCATCCCAGAGTGTCTGGATATGTTGTTTCGATCCACTTACTGATTTAACGTAAGATCAGAACTTCCTAGGATTTTCTGTCAAATCGTTACATAGAATTTTACTTTCGAATTCACTGAACGCTTCACGCGTAGCCCTCCTTACGCTAACTTTGACATCGTTTAGCTTCTGTTTGTCTCAGAGGTTTTGGCTGCGTTTAAATTTGCAGTGAAGCTCTCTTTGCTTTCGCAGTAGTTTCCTAACCTTGTTGTTGAACCACGGTGGGTTTTCCCGTCCCTCACAGTTTTACTCGGCACGTACCTGTCTAAAACGCATTTTATGGTTACCTTGAACTTTTTCCATAAACACTCAACATTGTCAGTGTCGGAACAGAAATTTTCATTTTGATCTGCTAGGTAGACTGAAATCTGCCTCCTACTACTCGTGCTAAAAAGATAAACCTTCCTCCCTTTTTTTATATTCCTATTTACTTCCATATTGAGGTATGCTGCAACGGCCTTATGATCACTGATTCCCTGTTCTGCGCTTACAGAGTCGAGAAGTTCGGGTTTGTTTCTTATCAGTAGATCGCTTCTCTTTCATTGCTCAATCGATACACGTCGAAGTGCCAAAAGTCATGGGATACCTTCTAATATCGTGTAGCACCTCCTTTTGTCTGACATAGTGCAGCAGCTTCAGTTAGCATGGGCTCAGCAACTCCTTGGAACTATCCTGCAGAAAAACTGAGCCATGGTGCTGCCATTATAACAGTCCGTAATTCCGAAAGTGTAGCCGGTGCAGGATTTTGTGAACGAACTGATCTCTCGTTTATGTCCCATACATGTGCGATAGGATTCATGTCGGGCGACCTGGCTGAGCTAATAGTTCGTTCGAATCGTGGAGAATGTTCTTCAAACCAATGGCGAACAATTGTTGCAGAGTGACATTGCGCATCGTCATCCATAAAAATTCCGTAGTTCTTTGCTGCAGATGGTCTCCAAGTAGAATAACACAGCCATTTCCCGTCAATTATAGGTACAGATGAACGAGAGGATCCAGTCCGCCGCATATAAACACAGCCTTCACCATTATGGAGCCACCACCAACTTGCCCACTGCCTTGTTGACTGCTTGGCTCCCTGGCTTCATGCAGTCTGCGCCACTCTCCAACCCTAACAACAGCTCTCATCAATTGAAATGGAGACTCATCCGACCAGGCCACTGTTTTCCAGTCGTCAAGGGTCCAACCGATACGTACACAAGCCAGGAGACGCCCTGCAGGCGATGTCATGCTCTTAGCAAAGGCCCTCATGTCGGTCGTGTTCAGCCGTAGACCGTTAACACCAAATTTAACGACACTGTCCTAACGGATACTTTCGTCTTACGTCCCACAATGATTTCTGTCGTTATTTCACGCGCTGTTGTGTGGCTGTTAGAAGAGCCGCTGCCCTCTGTCGTTAATGAAGGCAGTCGGCCACTGCATTGTCCGTGGTAGCAGGTAATTTCGTCCTATCAGCACACTGTGGACACTCTGAATCTCGGAATTCGGTTTCCCTAACTATTTGCAAAAGAGAGGGTGCTATGTGTTTAGCTCCAACTACCATTCGGTCTTCAAGTCTGTTAGTTCCCGTCGTGGGGCCATATTCGCATTGGAAACATTCCCACATGAATCGTTTGTGTACAGATGACAGCACCGCCAATGCTCTGCCTTTTATACCTTTTGTAAGTGATACATGTGCACATAGTTATACACGTTGAAACGCGTACGTATTCATTACCAGCGATGGTGAGGCATGACAGAATCTCTGACCAGAGAGTTATTTATCGTTGCTAGTCTGCGCTTGACCGCGCGAGTGTTCAGTTGCGAGTAGTCAGTTGCAAGTGGCACTCAGTCGGCAGTAGTTGTAGCGAGTGGACGGTTGTACTGAGCGGGCGTCGACATGCGTCGGCGGCGGGCTCTCCCTCCATCTCTGGTCACGGTTCAGGACGAGGTATATTGTTTTAGAAGGTAATGAAGCAGCATTGCGTTCAGCTAATAACATATGTTAATTGTAATTAATTTGTTCAAGAATTGCCGCAATAATAATTATCTTATAAAGTAACTGTTTTAAACAAAAGATTCATTTCAAGTCAAGTAATACTTCCTATGCATTCCCTCCAAGAATCAAAATTAAATATGGGCCAGCATTGCACGGAGCTGTGCCATAAAATAAGAGCAGATATAGATGCAGTTTACTGAGGTAAGAATTTTGGTTTTTGTGTTCAGGTTTAATTATTTCACACGGCCGAAGGTCAGCGCCGCTGCCCTTATAAAATTTATCAGGTTTAATTATTGCTGTTGAGATGTTACATTCAGTTCATAGATCATTATTTAATTAATATTATTGTGGGTTTAATGGTTCGTTTTTAATTATTCAGTTTTGTGGGAAGACAACATTTGGCACATTTTTTTATAACCATTGACATTTTTCAAATATCTTGCGGGGAGGTTACAATGCGCACATAGTTATGCCATGCGTTTCGTCACCTCAGGTATAATTTCCACGACGAAGCCTGCTGTCATCATGTAGTTCTTCTCTGGGCTCACATTTACACCTTCTTACCTCATTTTTCATTGCTCATTCTTTTAAAATGCCCAAGTCTTTGCAGACTTTTATCCTCCAGTCCGATCGTTACGGACTGGGTCACTTCTGTTTCTTCCCATCTCTTAGGTGTTTTGGTATTACGTTCACGGGTGACTTGCCTGCAATTTCTCATAAAACCTGATTCCACCATCCTGATTTTAGTCGTATGTGTCCACATATTTGCACCGTAAGTAGGTGTTCTCTCAGTGATACTATGGAATAAGTTTATTTCGCGTGTTGAACAACACTATAATTCCAAAATAGTTCATGTAGTCGATATTTTGGTCTCAATGTCTTTAGCGCGAGATCTATCACTAGACATTAGAGAATCTAAATCAGTAAAATTATTACATTTAAAAAAAATTCCATATTCAAGAATTAAATCCGTTTCTTGTTTACCAACACACATTTATTCTGTCTCTTCAAAATTAATTTTTAAGGTCCCATCTCGTTTATTCTTCCTGCAATTTATCCAACATGCGTACCATATATTTCCTGTTGTTTCCAATCATTATTGATCATCCGCAAAAAGTTGTGAATGAATTTAGTACAGTGGATTAATGAACAAAATTTGTATCATGCGTGCAGCTCCTCGTCTATACACGTTTTAAAAAGTAAGGGGGTAGATTACAACTTATCTTAGGGCCGTTGGCGGTTCTAAAGCTTTCTGTTTCCCATCCTTACTTTTGGTTCTGTCTCCCTGTACATTATCATAACTACACACATCTAAAAAGTTTTCCATCACCTCGGTTACAAGAGTTCCGGAACCTGTACAGAAAATTTGAATAGACATCAACATAAACATCATTGCCGCCATTTTTGTTGCACATGAAAACCACATATTACATGTTGTACCACCATACAGCGAGATCTTCTTAGGTGGTGGTCCAGATTACTGTACATACCGGAACCTCTAATACCCAGTATCACGTCCTCTTGCACTGATGAATGCCTGTATGGATAGTATCCATCAAGACACCGTCGGTCCATATTGCCCCACTCCTCAACGGCGTTTCGGCGTAGATCTCTCAGAATGGTTGGTGGGTCACGTCGTCCATAAACAGCCCTTTTCCATCTATCCCAGGCACGTTCGATGGGATTCATGTCTGGAGAACATGCTGGCCACTCTAGTCGAGCGATGTCGTTATCCTGAAGGAAGTCATTCACAAGATGTGCACGATGGGGGCGTGAAATGTCGTCCACGAAGACGAATGCCTCTCCAATATGCTGCCGAAATGGTTGCACTATTGGTCGGAGGATGGCATACACGTATCGTGCAGCCGAAACGGCGCCTTCCATGACCACCAGAGGCGTGCGTCGTCCCCACATAATGCCACCCCAAAACAGCAGGAAACCTCCACCGTGCTTCACTCACTAGACAGTGTGTGTAAGGCGTGTAGCTTGACCGGATTGCCACCAAACACGTCTCCGACGATTGTCTGGTTGAATACAACTGCGACACTCAACGGTGAAGAGAACGTGATGCCAATCCTGAGCGGCCCATTCGGCATGTTGTTAGGCCCGTCTGTATCGCGCTGCATGGTGTCATGGTTGCAAAGATGGACCTCGCCATGGACGCCGGGAGTGAAGTTGCGCATCATGCAGCCTATTGCGCACAGTTTGAGTCGTAACACAACGTCCTGTGGCTGCACACCAAAAGCCTTATTCAGTATGGTGGCGTTGCTGTCATAGGTCCTCCGAGCCCTAATCTACAGGTAGCGGTCATCCACTGCAGTTGTAGCCCTTGAGCGGCCTGAGCGAGGCATGTCATCGATAGCTCCTGTCTCTGTGAATCTCCTCCATGTCCGAGCAACAACTCTTTGGTTCACTCCGAGACGCAGGAGATTTCCCTTGCTGAGAGCGCTTCCTGGCACAAAGTAACAATGCGGACGCAATGGAACCTCGGTACTGACCGTCTAGGCATGGTTGAACTACAGACAACACGAGCCGTGTACCCTCTTCCTTTTGGAATGATTGGAAATGATCGGCTGCCGGACCCCCTTCGTCTAATAGGCGCTGCTCATGCATGGTTGTTTACAACTTTGAGCAGGTTGGGGAGCCGGAGGTGTCTATGCTGCCCATGTTAAAATCACTAAGTTTGAGAAACATTTATGAATAAACCACCAAATAGAAAAATTTGAATTTTTGTTTACATATAGAGTGGTTTAGTATTGCAGTTATGACAGATGGATTTTGGAGTATCTTTTCTAGTTTCCTTCCAATTATTTTTTTTATTAATGACCCAATTTTTTTTACAAATAATTGCTTTATAATTAAACTGAAATGAAACTACCGAACATATTGCCAAATGGCTGTGCTACAATGTAAGTTTGACCACTAGGAGTGCTGTATAAAAATTTCATCTCTCTAGCTTGAGTGGATTTTGGAAAATGTTCCTTATATTCGTAAAATTCTAATTTATGGGAAATGGCTATCAGTTTCTCAATACATTCCTGCACCTTAGGATGGATTATCAGGGTCTTCCTCTTCATCCTCCAAAAGCTTCCTCTTCTGTCTTCTTTTCTGGCCTGTTGTTCCATCATACTTCATATGCCTTTCTCTTCTTTCTGCTCCTCTTATCCTTTCTCTGTCAATATTTCTTAGTGCTCGTACAGTGTTCACCCCAGCTGTAAATCCTAATGCCTTCAGAACTTCACACTTCACACTGTTCCCTTGGTTGTAGGTTGCTATTGCATCATAAATGCCAAAGTGCAGTGTTTTTATGCTTAAAAGCACCCTTTTAGGAATCACTTTCCAAATCAAATTGTTTACGCTCTCATTAGGATTCTGTGTCTTTCCGTGTAGACATTTGTGTAACAATTCTGGCTGTGCTAAATCATGAAAAATTGGTTTTATTGCATTTATCACAGCTGCTGGCAAACAATGTTTGTGATAATTGTCCTTTTTTGCATTATATTTGCACCAGGAATCTTTTGGGCACAGGCTGTGTTGAGGGTATTCATTGGAAGAGGCAGTATGAAGGAACAATGCCCACACTGCTTTTCGCATGTCACTAAAATTACTAGTATTTTGCCTTATAGCATACCCATAGTATCTCTGCAGACGTTCAATCACCTCATCAGTAAGCCTGCGTCTCCCTCCTATTGTCTTTCCATCACTGAGCTTACTTGAACCCAAAGTTTGTTTGAGCCTTCGAAGCCGTGCACCCATACGCTTTTGCACATGCCCAATGCATTCCAACTTTTCTACTACAAATTCATTTCCATATGGTTTCAGTTCCTCTATAGTCTTGAAACGTTTGGAGTCACCATCCCCAAGGTAGTATTTGTACCTAACGTTGTATCTGGGAACTGAACGTTCAAAAATTTGTTTCACTCCATCCACTTCCATTGCTCCATTTGATCCACTAAAATTTGCCTCACAGGTTCCACTGTGCTCTCCTTTGATTTTATTTTTGCACCTACAATGTTTTGATAATATTGCAACATGTATCACTTTTGCACTATCACCACAAGTAGCATTTACAACCCCATTCAGGGATTTATGACCCCTCTTTTGCCAGGAACCACCTGATGCCACTACCAAATCCCTAGAACCACTGTGCATTTCTACAGATTCCTCCACTGCTTCCTTCATGGTTTTTAAAGCCACATCTTCAACAGAGGATCCTACCAGTTCACAGTAGTACCCAAATTTGCTTGGAGGCTATGGCAAGTTCATAATACCACAAAACAGTTTACCAGCAGCAGACCCTTTTCCAATAGATCGAAGACCATACACAAGTCGAACATTCACATCAAACACTCTAGATCGTCCATTTTCACCAAAGAGACTGGCATGTGAATTGTAGAAAGTCACTTGATACTTGCAACATGCACAGATTATCTTCATCTCACAAGCTAAACCAAAGTGCTTTGTTATCTCTAGTCCCACTCCCACACTTGAACACATTTTGCACAGAACACTTTCTTTCAGCACAGAAGATAATAATCCAATATTCAGTACTTCGTTAATATCATCACTGTCACTAACATATTCACGAAATCTGTCACTTCCAGCAGTCAGCTTCTTGCTAGAAGATGTCACAGGACTATGGCCGGCCATGTGTTGCTTAGCAGAAGAACGCACTGTTTCAGTAATTGTAGTATCGCAACTTGGTATTAGTGTTAATTTTCTTTTCCCTACGTTCTTCCTCTTCTTATATACACGGTTACTAAAACGTGGCATCGCAACCAGAACAACGCTTTACACAAAAAGTGTAATACTACCAACAACAGGCGCAATACTGAACTAATTCGAAACGGTAAACAGCAAAGAGACGATGTACCGCGCTCTTAGCGCTTCATTTGTCACAGAAAATAATGTAGCCAACCCTTGCACACTCGCTGTATGCGTAAAATAAGGCGCTGTATACGTAACAGGCCGAGAAAATCCCAAGCAGGTCGCCAGGAAGTCACGAGAGGGTGTTAGATGCATGCAGCGGCTGCCCATTTCCTCTGCAGGCGTGGGGGGAAAATGGTAATAACTCCACTTCTACGGCGAGTAGAACAATAATTCAAAGTTTACATTAAAGAGGAATGTTCCAATTAATTTTCGGTAGCAAAAAAAATCGTTATTTTTTGGATTTGACCACCTCCGGCTCCCCTTAATGACATCTCTGAACAGTCAAAGGGACTGGGTGCTGTAATCACCTGTAATACACTGTTTTCATTCCTGAATGCATGTCATCTTTCCACTTTATGAGTAAGTCGCCAATATATAAATAAAATAAAATAGGTGATAGACTGCACCCTTTTCGAACAAACCGATTTTTTAAATTTTTTTCTAACAGTTTTGAACTTGAACTTATCACCTTTTTCTGTTTACATATTGACTCTTTATGGTATTAATAGGATGTATGGAGAACCTTTTTATTCACAATGTTTTTCTCAAAGGCTTTCTCAAAATCAATGAACGCTTAAAGCGTTCCTAAGGTAAATTCCGGAAGTTTTTGTATAATTTGTCTTATTTGACTCATTATTAATATATTATCTTTACACAAACATTCCTTTCTAAGGCCTGATTGTTTTTCTGATATTATTGCATCAGGAATAGTTTGCACTCTTTGATTAGGAATTGTCCTATTTATTTTATACCATGCTTTTAGTAAACTAAATCCTCAATAACTTCCTGTGTCTTTCCCACTGCCCTATTTTTTTTAAAAAAATATAGAAATTACTCTAGCTGTATTTCATTTTTCAGGTACAGAACAGTTCATCCAACACATATTCAAATAAATGGAGCTAGCTAAATTTTGAAATGGTTCATTTATAGTTGAGTTATGCCATCTATATCAGGAGATTTTCTATTTTTTGTTTCATTTAGAACTGCTTTTAATTCTTTTGTCTGTTTGATCTACAGAGTTATTGTCAATGTTTATATAACATGTATCTTCATTCTCTTCATCATATCATGAAGTTCTGTCATAGTGTATCCACTGATTGTGTGTTATCTTGTTTTCTGTATATTTATCCGTTTTATTCATATGCTACATAAGTATATAAGCTGTATTGTGTCTTCTGTGAATGTGATGTTCAAGATTAACAATTAATTTTTCCCAGGATTTGCTATGCTATCTTTTTATTTCTTTTCAGTTTATATATCTACCAGACTTCATTTGTTCGCTGCGCCGGGTATCCGTGCGATCTGAGGCGTCTTGTCACGGTTCGCGGGGATCGCCCTACTCCCCCGAAGGAGATTCGAGTCCTCCCTCGGGCAAGGGTGCGTGTGCTGTCCTTTACGCAAGTTAGATTAAATAGTGCGTAAACCAATGGAATGATGACCTCAGCAGTTTGGTCCAATAGTCCTGACCACAAATTTCCAATTTTTCATTTGTTCGTGCCTGTAGATACATGTTATAAGCAATTTGGTTTTCTTTAATATTGTTTACTATCTCTTTATTACATATTTTTATAGATGTTACGAACAAAAAGTTACGTTCCACTCTCCAGTATATCACCACCTTATTAAATGTTATTAAAAATTGTAAATATTCTACTGTGTAACCAAACCTTAATTTAGTTAATTAAATAAATGAAGGGCGGTAATTTCAATGGGAAATCCACTTTTAAATGCAGAAGAGAGAGAGAGAAGATAGATGGAAAGAGTAAATTGAAGGCCTCTACGAGGTGGTAGACTTGTCTGGGGACATGATAGAAGCAGAAACAGGAGTCGACAGCGAAGTGATTACGGTATTAATTTTAATATCCGTAAAGACATTTGGAAGAAATTAATATCAACTAAGCCAGAAGGGATAAATAACATTGGACTATAATTTCTAAAATCACTAGAGGAAGTGGCAACAAAACGATTATTCACGTTGATGTTTAGAATGTATGAGATTGGTGGCATACCATCAGACTTTCGGAAAAACATCATCCACACAATTCCGAAGGCACCAAGAGTGGATGACTGAGAGAATTATCGCATAATCAGTTTAACAGCTCATGCATCTTAGTCGCTGACAAGAATAATGCACAGAAGAATAGAAAAGAAATTGGAGGATCTGTAGATGACGATCAGTTTCACTTTAGGAAAGGTAAAAGTAAGACGGATGCGGTTTTGACGTTGCGGTTGACAGTAGAAGCAAGACTAAAGAGAAATCGAGACACGTTCATTGGATTTATTGACCTGAGAAAAGCGTTCGACAAAGTAAAGTTGTGTAGCATTTTCGAAATTCTAAGAAAAGTACGGGTAAGTTATACAGAAAAACGAGTAATACATAATGTGTACAAGAACTCAGACGGAACAATAATAGCGTAAGACCAAGAACAAAGTGCTCGGATTGAAAAGTGTGTAAGACAAGGATGCAGTCTTTCGCCCCACATTTCAATCTCTACATCGAAGTAGCAATGGAGAAAATAAAATGAAGCTTCAAGTGCGTAATAAAAATGTTGGCTGAATGATATGAATGATTCGCTGATGACATTATTATCGCCAGTGAAAGTGAAACAGAATTGCAGGATCTGTTGAATAGAATGAACAGTCTAATGAGTACAGAATATGGATTGAGACTAAATAGAAGAAAGTCGAGAGTAATGACGAGTAGTAGAAACAAGAATAGGGGGAAGAAACGTACACCAGTAATTATTGAGAATAACGAAATAGATAAAGTTAAGGAATACTGCTACCTAGGCAGCAAAATAACTCATAACGGACGGAGCAAGGAGAACATTAAAAGCAGACTATCACGTGCAAAAAAAAAGGGGTTCCTAGTCACGAGAAGTCTGCTAGTATCAACCATATGTTTTAATTTGAGGTAGAAATTTTTGAGAACGTACGTTCAGAGTGCGCCATTGTATGGTAGTGAGACATGGACTGTGGGAAAACAGGAACAGAAAAGAATCGAAGCATTTGAGATGTGGTGCTACAGAAGAAAGTTGAAAATTTGGTGGACTGATAAGGTAAGGAAAGAGGAGTTTTTCCGCAGAATCGGAGAGGCAAAGAACGTATGAGAAACACTGACAAAAAGAAGGGTGAGGATGGTAGGACATTTGTCAAGGCATCAGGTAATAACTTACATGATACTAGAGGGCAGTGTAGAGAGTAAAAATTGTAGAGGAAAACAGAGATTGCAATACATCCAGTAAATAATTGTTGGGTTGCCACTGCTAGTCTGAGATGAAGGGATTAGCACAGGAGAGGAATTCGTGGCGGGCCGCATCAGACCATTCAGAAGTCGGATGACTCAAAAAAAAAAAAAAAAATGTAGAGAGCTACTTACGAAAGTACTGAAACGATACAATTTTACAGAAGAATTGATAGACTGGTAAAATAGTATCTCAGGGAGGGTCAGTTTAGGATCCATGGAAAAGGTCTAGAAAAATGTTACAGAATGTTCAGATAAAACATTGAAGCAAGTTTTACCCCGGTTTGTCGGCGTTTGTCAGGAGAAAAAGCAGCACTCCGTCGTCAGGCAACAAGTGGCCCATCGGGACCATCCAACCGCCGTATCATCCACACCAGAGGATGCGGCTAGGAGGGGCTTGTGGTTAGCACACCGCTCTCGCGGGTGTCATGAAGGTTTTCTTTGACCGAAGCCGCTACTGTTCAGTCGAGTAGCTCCTCAATTGGCATCGTGGGGCTGAGTGCACCCAGAAATACGGCAACAGCGCATGGCAGCCCTGATGGTCACCCATCCAAGCGCCGGCCAGCTTAAGATAAAACTCATGCCAGACAATTAGCAATTAAATACTCGTAAGAAGAACTTTCAACTTCTAACAAACAATGACGTACTTCATGTTGAAGAGGCTGATCTGACTATTTCATTACTCCAACCCACATGTGTCACAAAACTGCAACTTGCTGACATACCTAAGACCTTAAAACGCTATGAAAAACAGTAGGATAAATCATGGCAATGTAATGTATGTGTATATCTTAGTATAGACAAGTAGTAAAAAGGGGACCAGCCACCATACAGATATGTAGCACTGATGAAAGCAAGTTGAGGCTTCGTGGTCGCAGTTTCAGACAGAGGAAACCTTTCAATGAAATGAAAAGAGGAACATCGAATCTGCTTGAAAGGTACTCTAATGCTCAAACATTCTCCACAAAGTTGATAACCACTTGTGAGTGATTACAACTACTTTCATATACCGCATAAAAAATATCCTTATGTCTGTATATAACACGACCTGAAAAAATACAATGAAATCGAAAGTTTTTAGTTGAGAGAGAGAGAGAGAGAGAGAGGGGGGGGGGGAAGGGAGGGAGGGAGGGAGGGAGGGAGAGAGAGAGAGCATAATTTCCACTGGTCATACTAAATGGATAACGACGCCTGCTAGAGCATATGGTTTCGCACTCATCAGAAGGGAAATCTGATTTACGTTACAATATGAACAAATACACGAAAACTTATTCTGTATAGACATTAATCGAATAGTAACATGATCAGTAAAAAGTGAAATTCGTAAATCAAGCCAATAGCACGGAGAGATCTAACACCGTTAATAAAACAGCGTGTTGAAACGAGATGTGGATCGTCCGTCACGAAGCGAAATCCGAAACGTTCTCATCACAGAACAGCCGCCACAGGGTAACCTTCTCATTCGATCACGAAGTCTAAAACCGAATTTTGGCGGCATGTCACCTGATTTCCTCTCTTAAAGCTTACACTTTGAGTTCCACAAGACACAACATGCGAGACAGACCATAGATACAGTGGGAGACGGGCAAAGTAATGCAGTGTGACAGAACTACTATACTTTTCCACGTAAACAGAAAAGTGCACGTCACGCTTGTGGGACCATTAATGGAATCGGCGCAAACAACCAACGCCTTTAAAATTCGTTTGACAATACTGACATAACGTCAAATATGTAACTGGCCACTACCATGCTCCAGTATGAGAAGTATTGGTCACCAGTTGAGGGAATCAGATGTAGGTCGGAGACGTGGGTTGTCACAGCGAGATTACCGGATTACAGGGAATCTCTCTGCTGATATATCCAGCCCGAGGAGACACAGGTGCGTGCCTTCGTCTAGAATGTGCAGTTTGGTGTCGGCTCACGATGTACTCGTGCCTGGTGTAACAGAAGTGGCCACAACTGCCTCCCGAAGGTGTCCAAGGAGGTAGAGCGTTAATAATGCAGTGTTGTGGCGGTCAGCTGATGAAAAACGCAGCATCCCCTCTGACGAAGGTCCTTCTCGTTCACCCGACTCCATGGACAGTCTGGTGGTGTTAAAGCTCTGACCCCAAGGAGTGAGGTTGATGGTCGCCTGGCAGAGGCTGTTTGACCCGATCTTTACTCTGTATGTACTTTCTTAGAGTTGTATTTCACATTTAATGGTATTGTTATGATTTCGATATTTTGGTTTCGTATTTAGACTTAAGTAGGTCACACAAATACACCATCAAATTTCTTCAGTCCATTCCGGAATGCTGTACCAGCTATGCTGAGTTGACCTTCGGTGAAATTAAAGGCAAGGGTGACAACATTAAGAGTACTGTGGGAATACCATGGTTAAATGCAGAGGAGAGAATAGATCGACGGACAGAGTAGTGCTTTCGTCTTTGTGTGGTTTGTTCAGAACTCAGTACTAACGAAGGGAACACGGAAAGTGCCATCACCCAATTTTCCAGAAACTTTGCTCAGTGGAAGAGGAGTCAAAAAATGCGAACCTGTGTCTCTGGTTATCCGTACGGACGAAGCCCTGAATCCTCCCGAAATCAGGTAGGTAAGCAGGTAACAGGACCGAATCCTCTCCCAAATTGACACATTTTATCTTGTATTATAGATGATAATATAATTATCTCTGCCATGTTCCTTACCTCCTCCCCCTACCCCTGCCACGTTTAAACAAAAAATATTGATTCGCTTATGCACGATTTGTGCGTGACCTTGAGCGGGACTTAGCCGCTGGCGCTTTGTCGGCTGGACTTTATCTCAATAAGATAAAAGATAAAACTTTGAAACATACAATACACTCGAAAAATTTTTACATCTTCTACTGTAACTTAATATGCTTTCCTTTGCCTGCTCGGAGTATTCATAATGTTTAGAACTGCTACCTGCTTCAAACGGGAGGATTCGGTCCCATCGTTTTTCAGACACTTGCGAGCTTGGGAGGATTCGGTACCATTTTTCCGACCGCGGGAGGATTCGGGGCTGGGCCCATCCGTATATACTCTACCGTTTCTGAAAAACACGACGTTGACCGTCAAGGTATTTTCGAGGTACTTTTACCGTGCGACATGCTTAGATGAAATCGTGGCCCAAGTGCTACAGTCGCGGCTTATTAATATTGCGCTCCTTGTTCTAAACCCGATTTTTATAGTTTTAATTTGTCTACCAAGGTCTGTGGAATGTTGTTAGGTGAAACTAAGGTGGGACGGTTGAGGAATTGTCCCAACATGGACAGACTGGAACCCCATGTCCTTGCGAAAGCAATCAACAGGTTCAGAGAAAAAAAAACAAAAAAATTGTTAAGACCAATAAGAAGCAAATACTATTTAAACAATTACCAAGATTTTAATTAATTTCCATAAAATAGATGTCAGGGCGGACACCTCCAACAAACAACCAACGCTGACTGAATAGCCAGTTGCAGTGGTAAGTTCACAGAGAAGTTAACTGAATGTCTCAGACACAGTTGCTATTAACTGACAAAACACCTGTCATTACACTGAAACCAAGAACAGTTTTGTTTTTTGTACAAACAGCGACCCATAATATTTAAAGGAAGGCAGGTGTGACTAATGCCTCCAATAAACAGTTTTAAAGAACTGAAATCGGTCGGCACTTAATGCACTGTTACAGTCAGCTAAAGGCTCTGAAGTTTAGGAGAGTTTCACATATACACCTACCATTAATTACAAGAACCATCAGTCGTTACACTGACATCAGAAGTACAGACTTTTGTAAGCAGCAATCAGTGATATTTAAGAGGATACAAGGAAGACCGCAGCTTTCAACAAACGCCTTTACCCAATTACCTTATTAAACAACCGGGTACAGTCTTTTGTGGGAGGGGAAGGGGGATCGGTAACCACTTAAAGCACTGAGGGAGCTTAGCAAAATTCCTCATATACAGCTGCCATTAATTATAAAACGTCTTTCATACATTGGAACCAAGAAAAGGCTTTCGTAAACAAGAAACGGCTGTTTTTAAATCATGGGCTTGAGGGGGGGGGGGGGGGGGGGGAGTGCAGGTTATCAAGCAGCCAAGACGTAGGATTTCTAGACAAGATATATGACCACTAAATGGACAATAACAAACAGTTAACTTTACTTGGTAAATTTAGGATAATATCTCATACACAGCTGCCATTAACTATAAAACCTCTTTTCAGACGTTGAAACCAAACACGGGTTTTATAAACAACAAACAACTATTTTAAAAGGAAAGGCAAGACAGCAGCCTTCAATGAACGGCTATAGTAAATAACCCTAACGCAGTGGGATAGATCAATCGTGAAGATAACGCAAAGCCTCCAGAAACAGAAAGAGCAAGAGGAGACATGAGAGGCAAAGGCAATTCACTTAGCTTGGGCAGGACGGAGCCGTTCTTCTTCACCATAAGAAGCCAAGAGACCTCGCCGCCTCCGCTAGCGTCTAATCGGTCAAAAACAACTCCAAGTAGCCGTCACCTTCAGACCATGCTACGGTGCTCACTAACAGAAACCACATGTCGGGACAGACAGTGACCGCTTGTGAACCAGACGCTCTACCGTAGGGCTTGACCGTTGGGCGTCGCACCATCAAAAGCCTCGAGCCGCTCACACTTCCAAAATCACCTACCTTACTGATCACAAACCCTTTCCACATTGCACTTTTATCGCTATCGAGGGCGCCATTCGCGAGGTCCTAAGTTAAGAGGTAAAGACAGGAAATCGATTTAGAATCGAGCCCAAAGGGCTCAAGGGTTACTACACGAATGTTTCTCATCAAATTGGGTGATACAAGGGTGTTATAGCAAGTCACACGTTCACTACATTAATTATATATATATATATATATATATATATATATATATATATATATATATATATATATATATTTATATATATGTGTGTGTGTGTGTGTGTGTGTGTGTGTGTGTGTGTCTGTGTGTGTGTTATATGTTGAGGTGTTACAATCTTTCAATCTTTATCTTTTTTAAGTTCTCATATTCTGATATTTCACTCTCATATCAGTTCTTATATTAAGTCTTGTATTTTATTAAGATGTTTATTCTTCAGGAAGATTTGATGTATTGCCTTGGGTGATACCGATAGTAGAAACATCCCAAACACAGCTATCCAAACACCATGAGCATTGCTCGGCAGCACTTTTGCCACATTGATATTTTCTCGGCCGAATCTCAGTCGGGAAAGAAACATCGTTAACATTGGTGATGATTTCACTCGTTGGCAATAATTTCGCCCCAGACCATGCGTAACGGATCGCTACGGGAATTTCACCGAAAACTATTTAAAATAATGTTCTCATTCTTTTTTTAACTCACTCATCAGAAACACAATTAGTAGACGAATAAGGACAACGTTATAAGAATATACCTTGGAAAACATTTTTGCAGTAATCTATTATGGTTATAAAAATGGAAAACAAAAAATTAAAGTAATAATGAGGCTTCGAAGACAAAGTGCAAAATCAAAAAGCAGGGACGTTAAGCACTTTTCGCTTGACGATATTATGCGGTGAAACGCAGCTACAATACTTGGAAAATATTTTGATAACTTCGACACTCGTCTTTTTAAAAAACGGTTCAGTATCTACGGATATGCAGGGACACGTGCCAGCTAATTTTGACGCCTATTCCGCTGAGCAAAGCTTATGGGGAATCGCGTTATGGCTCTTGCCGTGTTCTCCTCGTCAGAAAACCGTTCATTTCATTCAACAGGTCTATTTACTCTTTCTCGCTTTCCATTAGGGTAGAAATATCGTCGGCAAATCTTTGGTAGAATTTCGGCACTTATGCAGTTTAGCAGGTACGGAAAAAATTTATCAATTTTCTTCAAAATTTGATCGATTATAGTCAAATTTGATACGCTGATTACGAATACGATATTTATTTTCGCCCCAGTCAATTATTTACATCAAAAGAAATTGTTTTAAATTTTTTTAAAATTTTTTTATTTTTCAATATTTTGTCGATATAGTGAATTCTGATGCGCTGATTTCGAATATAACATCCATTTTCATTTTCCCTCTGCCCGATAAGCGCAGCGCTGCCGATGACGCAACATTGCGTAATACACTAACTAATCAGTATTTTCAAATCATAGGCGGCCGCTGCCGCGGCCGCATTCCAAAAAAAAAAACTCCCAACCTAACCTCAAGTGGGCTACGCTACAGATCACTTTATTTATGAAAATACAAAGTACAATCACCAACAAACTTTACATATTCACCCACAAAGCTCTCCAAGCCAGATACATTTGGAATGAAAAATTTTTTCCGTACCTGCTAAACTGCATAAATTGATCTGTAGCGTAGCCCACTTGAGGTTAGGTTGGGAGTTTTCTCTTTGGAATGCGGCCGAGGCAGCGGCCGCCTATGATTTGAAAATACTGATTAGTTAGTGTATTACGCAATGTTGCGTCATCGGCAGCGCCGCGCTTATCGGGCAGAAGATATCGCCGACAGTCAAGGGAAAATGAAAATGGATGTTATATTCGAAATCAGCGCATCAGAATTCACTATATCGACAAAATATTGAAAAATAAAAAAATTTTAAAAAAATTTAAAACAATTTTTTTGATGTAAATAATTGACTGGGGCGAAAATAAATATCGTATTCGTAATCAGCGTATCAAATTTGACTATAATCGATCAAATTTTGAAGAAAATTGATAAATTTTTTCCGTACCTGCTAAACTGCATAAGTGCCAGAATTTCTTCTGGTATTTTGATTTTGCATCACACTCTTTTACAGTTTTTCTGGGTCGACAAATCGTAATGAAGTGTTTCGATTCTTCTTAGGCATGCCTTCCACTTCGAAGGGTAACTCAGAACTGCCGCTCTGGCGTCTTCAACGTGCCTAAAACAAAAATCGTCCTCTACCACATCCTCGGCTTTCTCTTCCACTGTTTTGTATTCTGCCTTGGTAGCATTTGTCGCGATGATTGGATAATATTACTCGCATTTATTTGCTCTTCTTGTTTTTGTGAGTCTGCGGAAGACATTCTTTCGAAAGTGCGACAATCTGTCAACAGTGTGATAGATTCCACACAATAATTTGGCTAGTCTTTTAGTTGCCATTTACCTCAGTCACTTTACAAATTCCGAGGGGATGTTGCCTATCCCTTCTCCCTTGCTTGAACACAACTTTTACAAGTAGCTGTCAAAGTCTGACTAACATTAGGCCCCCCTGTACTTCAATCGATGTAATCGCAATCTTACTACATTTACTTCTTATATTCCAGTTCCTTTTAGCATTATTGCCTGTTTATGTAATGTTTCTTACCGAGCTGTTAGTTTATGGGCTCGAAAATTAGTATCCACTAGAAAATCAGAGATGGTAGACATGTCGATACAGTATTAGGAACTGAATACTGAGGACTTAAGTGAAGAAATATACAAAGACAATACTTCATTTATGCCTGTTCCAAATTCTATTTGGTTTGTTTCAATAAGCTCGGCTTCTTGCTGGGTCATTGGTACTGAGAATCATTAATTGTTCCTCAACACACGGACCGGGAAGTGGTTTCCTCTCCTTCATTGACGTAGGAAAAGTCAACATATTAAACCAATTTTAATGTCAGTTCTCACATTAAAGGGAGCCACCCGTATGTATCTGAGTTGCCTAGCTGCCCATCAATGGTCACAACTGCTCCAATCTAAATCATTTAATACTCATCAAGTCTGTTATGAACTTCACTGATTTTTATTGGACCTAGAAAAAAATTCAATGATTTTCGAAATAAATTTGTAACATTATCTGTTTCCTTGGCGGTCGAAAAAGTGAAATATTTATACTTTTGTATCTTGGTAGGATCTAGCAAGTGAACATTTAATCTCCTTATTGCAACAAACTGAAATACATAGCCCTTAGTATTCAAGGATTCATGATAGCAAGTAACTCAATTCAACTACATTCCAACCAGTGTGGATCTAAGTTGCCAATTCAATCCAGTTAGATAATATGCATATTGTCATTTTATACAGACTGTATATACTGGTCGTTATTGCCTAAGGCATTAAGATAATGGCAACTGAATGCGGTGTAAGGAAATCAACAAGGCTGTAGACTTATTACACTGTTTAAACACACTTTCCAAGCTGAAAGGTTACATGTGCTTACATATGCATTCGGTTGCTGCATGCCGTAGTTCAGGAGAGAAATACATATAATCAAAGCAAGATGCACGATGATTAACCGGTTTGACCTCCGTTCGGTCATCATTAACGAAAGGAGAGGAAGTTTGCCATTCGTTCTGCATGATTATTCATAAGGTAGAGATAGCACTTAGCACGTTTATTCTCCGCATCTTAATATTAATGTGGAAGTGATGACACAAGTGGCATTGAACCCAGTCACTATAACATCCCAACCAGGTGGGCACATTCAAGAAACATTATATTAAAATTCTATCTTTAGAAGAACTAAGCACAATCCACTCGTAATGTTCCACAAACAAAGCAAAATAAGGAAAAGATGACGTTTTAAACAAAGAAATTATTCGTTTGGGATTCTGAATAGGGTACAAGACATAAAAAATTTCAGATAAAGACAGAGTGAAAATCTGCGGGCATTTCCAAGTAATAAATTAGATTTCATCCTGAGGAATAAAGTTTGCAGTGATTCCTATTACTTTTTTCTTTTTTTGAGTTGTAAATTTTCTGACTGGTTCCATGCGGCCGCCCAGAAATATATCTCCTGTGCTAATGACCTAATGTAACCAAACCGAACATGACCTATAATTTCTTCGAACAGCACTCGTAACCAATATACTTAATATAGAAATCGGCCTGGATTATTTTTCAATCTATGCTCAGAAATTTGTGGAGCAAACCACAGCTTTATACTAATTGTAATTGGAAGAACTTCAGTAAATTTGTTTATCAAGTGATTTTCTAAGATAATTTAAGGAGTTAGTTAAAATATATAACATTAGAGTGTCAATCTAAAATAACTAAACAATTAGTTTTGTATATATTCGAATCGGTGTCTTACCCTGCGGCTTTACCCTTTACATCTCTCTCTAGTACCATGGAGGTTATTGCCGGATATCTTAAGACATGTGCTATCATCCAGTCCCTTTTTCTTGTCAGTGTTTTCCACACGTTCCTTTCTTAGCCAATTTTCCCAAGAATCTCCTCATTGCTTGCTTTACCAGTTCACGTAATTTTCAACATTACTGTGTAAGGTGTCAGTTAAGGATTCAACAGACCCCTAAGATGCTAAGAGGTTGGAGCCACGTGGCCAACACGGTGAAATGAGTCTCTCTTAGAGATCAAGTGAAATGAGAAGGTAAAGCCACGCAACGGATAACTACAAGTGTTATTCTGAAAGAAAGATTAGATTTCTATTGAGACACAAGCAGTCACAGACTTTTTTAAAAACTGTTTTCTTTAATTTCTTGTACGCTTCTGTATTTTTCTACGCTGATTCATTATTTGTTTGAACTCTTGTCATGAGGTTCAATAGGCTTTTGTATCCCTTAGTCACAAATGGCCGACGCCTGTCAGGATGACCAGTCATGAACTGCTTCATTCACCTCGTTATGTTTTGCGAAGCGCTTGCCACCAAGAAACTCGTGTCGGTAGCGGAACAAGTGAAAATCGCTCGGTGCCAAGTCAGGACTGTTCGGTGGGTAGACAGTCCGTTCCCGTCCAAAAGATCTGATCACTTTCTGGGTGTAAATGGTAGAAATGCGTCTGACAATGTCATGCAGCAGTAAATAAACCCATAACAATTTTTGGATGTGAGGTCCGCTATTTATGCAAAACTCCGTTTTTTTCAGTACCCAAACATGTTTCGTCACCACTGTGCCATCATCAGTGGGTTTTCGTTTTTTTATTTATTCTGCAATGTGAACATTTTGTTAAATGATTATAAAATTATGTGCTATTTTACTTCAAACAACAGATCAGTTCCTTTTGTAAATACCTTTACATTTTGTGTGCATGAACTTTCTGGATCACTTTTGTGTTAGTTACTACATGTAAGTTGTCATCTGCAACCAAACGATGTTGATGAGAATGCTTTTGCTGGGAGTTAACCTATCTTCTAGAATGTAATTTAGTTTTTGGCGATGTTTTCGCGCCTATTTTCGTATTTAATTACGTTTTCGTGTGGCAAGCGCTTCCATTCTCCACATCATGCTGAGATGTTGTGATGCATACGTAACTATAACAAGTATAACAAGTATTGACTCCACGTCAATCCCGTACCACGGTCGCCATAATCTTGTGTGTTGAAATTGTCTGTTGGCATTGTCTTTGGCTGGTGATGCCGTGTCCACGACTAACGTTTAGACTGTGGTCATGTGAAAACCCACTTCTCGTTCACTGTGACAATGTTCTCTAAGGCTGCGTTCACACTGCCGGCCGGGCCGAGCCGAATCTGGCCGGGCCGCCGCCCGCTTCGATATCAAACACATGGTTTTGAATTGCGGTGTTCACACTGGCGGCCGGGCCGCGCCGACACGGCGTGAGCCTCCCGGAGCCGAGCCGGCGACATCCCGAGTGTTTAATATTGCCGGCGCGAGCCGACCGCAGGCGCGAGCCTGTGGAGCAGCACTACAGCTTCTGCAGTACACGCATCACACGTCTCCCTTCTGCTTTCATCACAAGTGTGACTGCACACGTCTTTTATTTTAAGATGTTACCTCACATTTCACAATCAGTGAGGAAAAATTACGTTTATTATAATGATACATGCGAAATTACTTTTATTTTATTTATTTAATCTACCGTATTTACATGCATTTACAACAATAGCTTGCCAGCGATCGCGGCATTGCCGCCACTGAATAGTTCGCATTTACTTGTAAACGGAGACAGATATGAGTGTCACTGAGGGACGGAAATGTGTCCCTACCAGATGATAATGCATTGTAAAGTCATGCTGTGGCAGTTCCTTATCAGTGGAAATAGAACCACTGAGTCAAAGGGCATTATCTCAAAACTCTTCGCCTATCAATCTGCCTATCTTACAAGGTAATGAAAAGAATTCTGTGAGGTCATCAGTGGCTCCACATGATGAACCATCACCACTGCCAAGCGCTGCATCATGAAGAAAAAAGAAGAAAAAAGTTACAAAATTCTGAAGGAGTATTTCTGCGATTCTTCGTTGAAGGCACAGCAAGACATTACCCAAAATGACGAAGCTAATTACTTCCTAATGATTCTCAGGAGTCCCATAAACTCTCTTCCCCTCAGAGGTAAGGGTAAGCGTTTGTGAAATTTAAAATACAAAAGCATGACTACAATTAACTGGAGGTAGTGAATGCTGTACAAAGTTCTACTGCGAGCCAAAAAGTGTGTACTAACGAATCTTACCTTATCATTACACACAATTTTTCTTCTGCTGTTAGGCCGTGCGGTTAAAGGCGCTGCAGTCTGGAACCGCAAGACCGCTACGGTCGCAGGTTCGAATCCTGCCTCGGGCATGGATGTTTGTGATGTCCTTAGGTTAGTTAGGTTTAACTAGTTCTAAGTTCTAGGGGACTAATGACCTCAGCAGTTGAGTCCCATAGTGCTCAGAGCCATTTTCTTCTGCTGTTATACTTTGCGAAAATTTGTGTTCTGTTTAGAAATTTTGTCTTGAATGTTCTGCAACACATACTGAAATGTATTATGATTCGTTCTGTAATTTGAATAAAATTTTTTAAGGATAGTTTTTAAGTTCTTCATATAAAGAAAAAAACTCTCCTAATGTCTGTCGCTATTCATGGGATGAATCCATAACCTCCTCGTTCTTCTGTACTTCAAAACTCGACGAGTTACTGCAGAGTCAAAACAATACCAATAAAAGAGTGAAGACATTGTTCTACACGACAGCACAGACTAGCTAAAGGCGAGCAACTGTTGACTGCAGCTGCGTTTTCTACCGACTCGCTTGTCAGCTGTCGAAGGGTGGAAATATTTTTAAATTTATTTATTTGGCCTCCCGCCAGCCATTTAGCCAAAGAGTGGGGATTACCTTGACAGTGCAGCGCAGCCCGCCAAGGAAGAAAAAAAAAGCAATGAAGAACAATGAAACGCACATCTGTGCCGATCTACAGTAGTTTCATTAACTCTCCATCATTTTTTCTGTCAAAGTAGACAACGAGACTACAGAATTGCGCTTCAGTTATCTTTTAGTTCGAAATACGAAATGTACATCATACTAATTGTAGGATGTCGATGACAAATAATTGTTTGTCTTTTGTGATGCAACGTGTGGCCAATTATAAAAGCATAGCAGATGATTGTCCAGTAGCCGAGGGAAAATTCTTATACATTTGGATTTATCTAGAGAATGAGACCATTAAAAAAATAAGAGGGACCGGCACTAGGTCTGCGTTGATCACTAGTAATTAGTTTTTTTCTGTCCTGCATTATATGACTACACTAAACCAAGCTGTAACCGCGCGAACTACGTGGCTTGCGGACGCGGCACTGACGCCACTGAATAGCTCGCATTACTTGAGACCAGAGACAGATATCAGTATCATTATTATTTCAAAAACTTTTTGGTACTTTTAGCTACATTTCATTCCCAACAATGTATGGTCTAAAAGTGATCTAACAGTAAGCTACCCCCTACATAACTTTTTCACTACAAGATTTGTAAATCAAGTGCACAACGTTGACAAATAGCATCATTTCACAATGACTGTTAAGAAATATGGAAAGATAAATGATTCAATACGAAGCTAAGATGTTTCACTACCACGTGTACAAAAATCGGATTCTTTAGCCGCATACTTTCTTCAAAATCGGTTGGGAAACGTTACGAAACTAAGAAATCACGCGAAATGAAAAGTAGACTTTTTCTTTTTTCACGACGTAAGTAACGCTTTTAAGGAAAAAATAAGTTCATAAAACGATGTGGCGAAGTCTTATATACCGCTAAGAATTTTTGAAACATGAAAATCGGAGAAGCGGATTTTCCCCCATTTCGCCGTCCCGGCTCGTCGCGGGGCGCAATGTGAATGCACTACTCGTCGGCCTGAGCTGGATAGGCACGAGCCGAGACAGTACGCGTCAGCCCGGCCCGGCCCGGCCGGCAGTGTGAACGCAGCTTAAAGCTGATTACCATGCTCATGATATCATTCCAAAAAACCAAGAGCGCATGCCATACTTTCTGTTTTTTTCTTTTTTTCCTCCTTAGCAAGCAGCCTGGGTATCCAACGTGAGGAGAGTTGGCAAAATTGTAAACTTCGCTGTCACTCACAGCACTGGGTGATACACATCACTTATCAGTCTATGAGTTTCTGATGATGCATCGTTTCTTGCTGTCAGAAACCGAATCACTAGCCGTATTTCACAGTTGATGGGCTGCTTAACTGTTTTAAACATTTTTTACTGTCACTATAAACAGCAAACTGCGACAATATAAAGTAAACGACATAGTTTGACGAGCACGGTATGCCGGGAGTTGGTGATTACGCGGGTTTCAACGTTCACGCGACATTCGATTAGCAACAGTGATTCAGATGTTACTTTACGAATAACTCTCGTAATTGGCTATCTGAATTCACAGGAGTGACCCATCTGAACATAAAACTTGAGTACCACAACGCACAAATAAGTATTGATAATGGTTTCCATCAAGCTGCTAACTGAAACTAAAGGTCACTATAGTAAAATGATTTATCGCTAGATGCATTTATATGATTCTAATCACCCAATGACCGAGGGCATAAGGATGGACTGAGCTATACGAAAAACCTTCGCATAGTTGGTTTCGTTTTGAGATAGAATGATATAAAATCTGAATCCACGAACATCGCCAATGATTCCTGAATAAGTTTATAACTTAAAGAGAAGACCCCTGAAAGTGCCGATAGCTGGCTATGAATGACTCTTCGGCATTACGACGTACACAAATGTAGCTCATGCCATCTACTTTGCTGATGCTCAGTTGCAGAGGGTAGATGTAGCGCTGGCTGAGAATTCTACGTTCAGCCCAATGTATATGATCAGGTCGAAACTGAAGACATCTCCGTTCTTCCCCCTGCGATGAAAAAGTGTACCGGTACTGTTCTATGCCCTAAGACGAAGTGCGTTTCTCTTCGTCTACAGTGTAGTTGGTTCTGTTTGTGCCGGAATCTCGGTAGACAATCACAGCATACATTCCGAATTCCGACCGACTGAAACTTTATAACAACTGAAATGACATTCTGCTGTCATGGTTAACCAGTCCTGCTTAATTCTCTCCCATTAAGTGTGTGTTTTCGCATTTTCTGCCATCAAGAGGGCTGAACATAGGCAGTCTCGAGTTCTCATCTCCACAACCAAAATACGAGTAATTACTATAAACCAATCGTGGGCTTCCTTACAGGATTTAAACATATAAACCGGTGATCTCCTTCGACCCCAAACGGCCGTCTCCTACGCTTTGTGTCGTGATTTTCTCCTGCTATCACAACTTTTGTTTATTCCTTTCATGAAAGGCATTCTGTAAACGCTTTGTTTTTTGAAAGTTTACTGCTTGATGAGCACCCTCTATCGGTCCTCCGCCCCCTCCGTTACCACCTGTTTCCGCGTCTGTCAAAAGAACAGCACTCTGTCATCGGCCCGTACCTGCCTGACTCTTCGCTTTCATCAGAAAGCAGACGGCGCTTCATGTGATACGAAAGCAATAATTAGCACCACAACTGATTTTAAGCTAAGACGTTGATCTTTATAAAAATACTCAACATATTGGTCGTCTTTCATCAACAATAACTGTAATCGAAGGACAATATTATGAGCAGCACTATACAACCTGTCAGTAGGTGTGTGAGAAATTGCCATCGGATGTCGTCTTTTAGCATCCATAACGATCGCGGTAGACTTGCGACATCGGGTAACCAATCACACAACCAATAATCACATGAACTGAGGTCTGGACACCTGACTCCTACTCTCCCTACAGGTCTTATTATACACGATTCTCATACGGTGTCATTGACGTCTTGTGTCCAGTGCCATCTGTTGCCGCGTTTTTGCACCCTCTTTTGATTTCCGTAACACCCCGTGTCATATCAGGATTGTGTGTCAGGTTTTATTCTCTGAATTAGTGCTTTTCAAATGTTAACGGAGTTTTGGGTCACCTCGTATATTAAAAGTCCTTCTTATATTAAGGCCTTTTTGTAGCTGAGATCTAAGGCGCTGCAGTCATGGACTGTGCGGTTGGTCCCGACGGAGGTTCGAGTCCTCCCTCGGGCATGGGTGTGTGTGTTTGTCCTTAGGATAATTTGCGTTAAGTAGTGTGTAAGCTTAGGGACTGATAACCTCAGCAGTTAAGTCCCAAAAGATTTCACACACATTTTAAATTTCTTTTGTAGCTGAGAGCTACCTGTTGTACTAATTCCATGCCCAACATCATCCACTGGCCCTGAGAGCAGAATCGTCTGAATTTCCATTAATGTTAATTAATTTTATCCCTAGTTGCTGTTTCAAGGAGAAAGCCATGTAACGGAAATTTAAATAGTGAACTCCAGAAAGACTTATATCAGCGTTTACAATTTACTAAACATTCCAAATAATTTTCTTTCAAAGGGCACGTGAGATTGGAGGTAACAAGAGCAGGGGAAGGATGCTGATTTGCACGTTGGGATGAAGATGGACTTAGTACCTGCGTAATGATATCTTCTTAACAAGTGAAACAAACTGCTAAAGCTATATTTACATCTAACACAACATACAAATACGAGCAGCCCATAATAATGTATCGACTGTTACACTATCCAACAAAATGTTACTTTTTTCTGTAACTGGTATGAAAACAGCTAATATTTATGTTTTCAAGAGTGATGGTAACGAAAATGTTAATGAAATAGCAAATTTAGCCCTCGTTTTGATGCTATGAGAACTTTACATTATAGCCTAAATAAAAATTGCATTTACCGTGGTGTTACCCTTCTGAGGAAAGTCAGTCACAGAATACAGACACATTTACCGTCTTGTCAAGTCAGTACCACTGTTGTAGTCTTGACGCCAACAGTTCAGCTTTACCTTTCGGTAACACCAAGTATCTCACTAGCTAATTAAGTTCATACTGTGTTGTTTTGCCACTCATCTTTAGATACAAAATCAGGATCTTTCCAAGAAGTAAGTTTTGAAGGTGATGGTCCAGTACTTGCTACACAACCGCACCACCGCTGTCACAATCAGATGGGACAGAAACACACAGTCCGTCTACGTGAGGCACTGGTACCATGACCAAGTTAAGAGATGTCAAAGAAGACGTTTCCTTTTTGGAATTATCGCGTGATAATGAGTTGGATAGGAGGAAAGAATACATTGAAAGACTCTATCAGGGGCAAGATTTGTTTGATGTGATAGAAGAAGAAACAAGAGTCGATTTACAAGAAGCATGACATCCAGCATTAGAATCAGAATTTAAAAGAGCTTTGGAGGACTTAAGATCAAATAAGGCGGAAGGGATAGATAACGTTCCATCATAATTTCTAAAGTAACTGGGGGAAGTGACAACAAAACGACTTCATGTTGGTTTGTAGAATGTATGAGTCCGGCGACGTACCACCTGACTTTCGACAAAACATCATCTACAAATCCCGAAGACTGCAAGAGCTGACAAGTGCAAGAACTTCCGCACCATCAGCACAACAGCTCATGCATCCAAGTTGCCTACAAGAATAATATACAGAAGGACGGAAAAGAAAATTGAGGGTGTGCAAGATGACGATCAGTTTGGCTTTAGAAAAGGGAAAGGCAGCAGAGAGACAATTCTGACGTTGCGGTTGATAATGGAAGCAAGATTAAAGAAAAATGAAGACATGTTCATAGGATTTGTAGACCTAGAAAAAGCATTTGACAATGTAAAATGGTGCAAGATGTTCAAAATTCTGAGAAAAATAGGGATAAGCTACATAGACAGACGATTAAATACAATACGTACAACAGTCAAGAGGGAATAATAAGAGTGGACGACCAACAAAGAAGTGCTTGAATTAAAAAGCGTGTAATACGGGGATGTAGTTTTTCCACCCAACTGTTCAATCTGTATATCGATTAAACAATGATGGAAATAAAGGAAAGGTTCAGGAGTGGAATTAAAATTCAAGGTGAAACGATATGAATGATACGATTCGGTGATGACATTGCTGTCCTGAGTGAAAGTGAAGAACGAGAAAATGTCTGCGGAATGGAATGAAGAATGTAATGAGTACAGAATACGGATTGAGAGTGAATCGAAGAAACACGAAAGTAATGAGAAGAAACAGAAATGAGAACAGCGAAAAACGTAGCATCGGGATTGATGGTTGCAAAGTAGAAGAAGTAAAGGAATTCTGCTACCTAGGCAGTAAAATAACCAATTACGGAGCAAGGAGGACGTCAAAATCAGACTAGCACTGTCAAAAGGGGCATTCCTGGCCAAGAGAAGTTTACTAATATCAAACATAGGCCTTAAGTCGAGGACGAAATTTCTGAAAATGTACGTCTGGAGTTCAGAATTATGGTAGTGAGACATGGGCTGTGGGAAAACCGGAACAGAAGAGAATCGAAGCATTTGAGATGTGGTGCTGCAGAGGAATTTTGAAAATCAGATGGGCTGATAAGACAAGGAATGAGGAGGTCCTGCGCAGAATCGGAGACGATAGGAATATGTGGAAAACACTGATCAGGAGAAGGGACAGTGTGATCGGACATGTGTTAAGGTAACAGGGAATGACTTCCATGATACTGGAGGGAGCTGTAGAAGACAAAAACTGAAAAGGAGGACTGGGATTGGAATACATCCAGCAAATAATTGAGGACGTAGGTTGCAAGTGTTACTCTAGCAAGAAGAGATTGGCCCAGGAGAAAATTTCGTGGCGGGCCGCATCAGACAAGTCATATGACTGATCACCCAAAAAACGAGAAAGAACAGTGAATTCTCATACGACAAGAACAATTATTCACATGGTTTCATGGTTATCACTTGATCATGGGTACAGGAAATCGGTAATTACACCCACAATCATTCAAATGAAGCGACATCCGCGTTTGGGATAGGTGGCGGTAGGTACATTGTGAGCTGACTATCAATTATAATTAAGATAGCAATAAACACAAACTAGGTTCTTAGCGTGATATTCACACATGGGATGGGAAATACGAGTAAAAGCAGGCAGAAAAAGCTACTCTTCGTTGCTTATCAGGGCCAAACTCAAACCACGACTCTCCAGTGAACACAACTGCTGCTCCAGTCTATAAGACCCCAGGCCGAAGACGTGTCTGAAGACGCCCCAGACTGTTGCCCGCCGTATGGTAGGACTGATTCCATGGGGTGCCATTTCATGTCATAGCAGGACCCCTTTGGTTGCCCTCCGTGGCACATTCACAGCACAGCGGTACGTCGACAATGTTCTGCGCCACGTTTTGTTGCCCTTTATGGCAAGCTATCCTGGACTTACATCTTAGCAAAGTAATGCCCGCGCACACACTACGAGAGTTTCCACTGCTTGTCAAATTACTTGCCAAACCATACCTTGGCCAATGACGTCATCGGATCCCTCCCCAATGGAGAACGTTTGGAGCAGAAGGGAAAGGCCCTCCAACTTTCTAGTGATTTTGTCGATGTGAAGCGCAAATTGAACAGAACTGACACGATATCCCTCAGGAGGACGTCCAACGAGTCTGTCAGTCAGTGTCAAGCCGAATAAATGCTTGACTAAGGGCCAGAAATAGGCCAATGCGTTGTAGACTTGCTCAGTTTGTGAAGCTCCCTCTCTTGAATAAATCACCAATTAATAAATGAAAAGCACCAGTTTGCTTTTGTTCTACTGATTGAGGGTCACAACTACCAGCCAGTGTCCCATGTACTTCACTTAGCAAACAATGGCCATAAACTCAACCTGCTGGAAGCCGTGGAAATTAACAAACATCTTGCTCACAGTCCAGATCTCATCCTAAATGAACAGATACAGCTCAACACTTCCCCTCTCCTAAACTTCATATTATCATCTTTGTTGTTCATTACTTCCCACACTCTCTCTTCCTACATATTCCCATTTTCCTGTATTCATTAAGTTGTTTTGTTTTATTGAAGTTGTCATTGTATTCCACATAGACTGCAGTTTCAATAGTTAAGGCTTCCTTTTAACTGGTGCTTGTATTACTGTCCATGTTTAACACACCTTGCTGTGGTTTCATCAAATTCCGCTCATATTTTACTTTGCTCATTTATTTAATGAAAACTGGTACACAGCCACTGCTTTCATTATAATGTTAATGTTAAAATGCAGTGCCACCGCACTTCAAACTGTAGGTTCCCTCAAAACCTTCATTTTCCTGCATTAATTTATTTCTGTGTATCTTACTGATATTGCTTAAGTTCCTCATGTATTCTGTATTTACATTGATAACTGTCTCTTCTTTTAGTTGGTTGTGTATCACTCCCTATGTTTCATACCTCCTGATGCAGCCTTATCTGGTACTAATTTTAATTTAATTTAACATTATTAGTTCTTTTTATTAATAGAAACTGTTATGTAGGCATACTATTCCTATTTTGTGCCAAAGGTTTTCCTGTCTACTCCATTGTTATTTATATACTGTTCAGTTTTTACTTTTTCATTTCAAAGATGTTACTTACTGTATGTTTGTACTTCAGTCTAGACGTGTTACTTCTCTTCCAATGTATTCTGCTAACATTTAACTTTGAAAGGTCTTTGTTGGATTCCTTTCATGTTAGTTTCTTAAATCTGTTGTTATTTACGGCATAAATTCCTCTTCTAAATTTACTGTGGTGTTTCTGACTATCTGGGAGGAGACTGAGCAGTGAAACGTGTTACTTTTACATATAAACAAGAACGATTTGTCACACTACTACACATGAAAACACAGTTTATATGTAATTCATGTCACACAGTCTCATACGGAACCTACATCCGCTTTCTTTTATATACTGTATATGATAAGACACTGTTATCCCTCTTCCCTTCTGTGTGAGAGGATGAATGAGCAAACGTATTTCTGGTTGCATGCTTGATGGTAGCAGACAAGCCTATCTGCTAGAGAACAGTAGGACCAACGTCGGAACAGGTAGCTACGCTTTCTAGAAGCAAAGAGGTTTCTATTCTTAGTATGGTCCTGTCCGTCCCTTGTCATGTTGGTATAGGAAGCTGCCTCTCTGGTCACTTCCGTTTGTATTTGTGAGGCACCCCTCAGGAGAGACCCACGGCAGTCTGTCCATGGCGGGCGTCTGAAGTGGTAAGATCTCCAGCTAAGCGCGTTTCTGCTAAGTCCGTAGGACAATGGATTTCTTAAGTGCAGCCTAACTGAAAATTTAATCACCTTTATTTCAGGTTTAGCTCTAAAATATCTAATGTTATCTTAAATTGCAACGCAGTGTAATTCGAGTGTGAAGTTCAGAATATCTTCCGGTAGTTGCTTTGTCACTACTTTGTGAGTAAAGTGGAACCACGTGTTGATCAGTAACTCTAACTAAGATCATCAATCTTAAATGCGAATGTGCGTGAGATTATAACGTCTCGTCTTGACAATATTTTTCAATATAGCAACTTTTCTTTATGTTCAACAGACGTGGGGTGTACTTTGTGAGACCAGTATCACGTGCTTATAGAATTGTTTGACCCACCAGGTTAATAGTAAGACGATAGTAACCAGTTCGAGGTTTTTCTTTTGTAAATTGCGTTTCGTTGTAATTTATTTTAATTCTCAAAATTATTGAGGAGTTACACTCCTTGTATACACAAAGTTGACCACGTGAAGCATGTGATGTAAGCATCAAAGTAGTCCTCAGCTATTCTTTTCAGGAAGATTTCACAGAGAGTTAGTATGAATTTAGTATACCAGTGTGTGGTAATTTCATGACAGACAGGATTGCGCTACGAACGTAACGTCTTTGGGTGAAAATTGAGTCGGTTGGCTGTAGTTAATTTCCTCTTGGATACGTTACAACGTTTTTCGTGTGTTATTTTATGAATGCATTGTTATATGTAGTCTCCCAATCTTGGCTCCCTATTTGATGTGTTCCGTAACATTACAAACTCACATTTACACAATCCTAAATAAGGCACCAGTTTAGTTATGAATAAAGTTTGATACGTTGAAATTTTAACGGAACAGTGATCAATGTTAAAATAAATGTCCAAATATAAACTGATTTATTTCTGTTAGTCTGGTTGGGAATTTGGTAAGCTAGACTGGATACCTGGCGAAACAGTTGCGCAGTAATGTAAGGTTAACTTCCTCAGATAGCTCACAGCTTTTAACCCACTTTTATGGTCTTGAACATCAGCACCGCTTTCAGAACAAATTAAGCAATAACATTACAACTTCTTTGGTGATAATACTCAGTAAATGTCTGAAGATGGCCTTGTAAGCCGAAAACCGGTTAACAATAAAAGTAATATTGTAGAACAAAAGCAAACTGGTGCTTTTCATTTATTATAATGTTGTTCCACCAAGAACCGACGGAAGATTCTGTCAATATAAATCACCAATTTTTTCTGAAATTGTAATCATTGGTTTGTCTGTACGTATACATCACTTCTACTGCTTTCGGTTCATTCAGATAACTTCTTCGCTGTGCATCTTTTTTTTTGTCATGTAACATCGATGTAGAGCCAGCCCAGATTGATCAAGGATGAGTAGGAATAATGTGTTAGTGATCGTATGTGTAAACATACTGGCTTCAAATGGTTTCGTCAAGCAATGAAATTCGAAATTAGGATAACTAGATTGGGGACTGGAACCACTGTGCTCCTGGCTACGAGTTTGCGCTGTGTCATTCGGCGCCCTACCAGTGACAATATTTGTTACGGACCATCCACTACAGTCATTTGTAATCCCCACATAAAATGCAAGTGAAAGAGACTAAAGAAGGGGATATTTTCTGGCAGGTAGGAAATGTGCCCTGGAATTAATAAATCAGACACCAGAATTCGCCAAAGCCAACTTTCCCAAAATAGAAGGAGAAAGAACTTGTCTGTGCCCCTTGTCCAATTACCCACAGTGGTTTCCGTAACAGCCTTCTTTAGCCTGCGGCAAAACTGAGCCCAATTACGGCTGACATTGCTCTGATTGGCCTCCGTAGATCCTCCTCCCGACGAGGGATCGGCTCCCGTGTTTCTCGTCGTATCCATGAAGGCCGCTCGGGTGACTGCGATGTATCTCCGACAGGATAGCTTTGTAACCTGGCAACAAGGAAGAGCCAGATAGCTGTACTGTACTGCTGTTCTATAAAGGAAACAGATTGTGCCTGAAATTACCTCATTTTCCTATCGAGTATTTCTCTGCCTCGTGATGACTGGGTGTTGTGTGATGTCCTTAGGTTAGTTAGGTTTAAGTAGTTCTAAGTTCTAGGGGACTGATGACCATAGATGTTAAGTCGCATAGTGCTCAGAGCCATTTGAACCTTTTTTTTTTTCGAGTAGTTTCATGTGACTTACAGATCTCGGCTTGAAAATCCTCAGCGGTCAAACCCAACGCTACATACAAGAACGCTTATGGTAACCCCAAATTTGTTGATGGTATAGCGTCTTCTGAAAAAGTCGGAAACTAGAAGATTTGATATTACCTGAATGTCGGCAGAAGTTACAATACAAGCTGTCTGCCTCCTTCAGCTAAAATGTACACTTCTCCAACGATGAAATGTAAGATATGAAAACTAAAGTACGAAACTTTTTCATAACGTAGCATACCCACCGTTCTTTTAAGCAACTGAACCACTTGTCGAGAAAGAAGAAGCATAAACTATTGTGAATTTTTTCAGACCAAGTTGTCGAACGTCTAAAGAAAAGCTATTACTGAAATAAAGGACACTTCTCGGACTTTTAAGTAGTGAATGCAGTATTTCAAGTACTCAGAATTGGTCCGTTCCTTAAGCAACTCGCTTTTATTTATAGGATAATTTGACGAAAGCAAGACTAAAATCTCTGTCATGGAAGCATCATATCTACTGATAAAATGTCTCGAACTGTATGTCGGAGAGGTTTCTTCTTTAAAACACTAGCCAATGTATTTTGTGATCCTATAGTAACTCAGCTGTTGTTCCGTCCCTACGACATCGATGGCCGGCCGTTGTGGCCGAGCAGTTCTAGGCGCTTCAGTCCGGAACCGCGCTGCTGCTACGGTCGCAGGTTTGAAACCTGCCTCGGGCATGGATGTGTGTGATGTCCTTAGGTTCGTTAGGTTTAAGTAGTTCTAAGTGTAGTGGAGTGATGACCACAAGTGTTAGGTTCCATAATGCTCAGAACCATTTGAACCATTTGACATCGATGTCAACTTGACATAACCTATTATCGTTTCGTAAAATCACAACAGAAGAATGCAGTTGGCTTTCTCTTTCTGTTAACGTTTCTTGAATTCTTTACAGTTCAATCAAATGTTTCATTTATGTTTCTGCGAGGATAACTGTCGGAGATGCATACCTCGTTTGATCAAAGAAGGAGGTACATCAGAGGTTTAGTTACTCGTTCTTGTATACGAAGGCGTCATGTACGTCAGTAGAAAGACTAAACATTAAAACCTTTCGTTGTTCACGAGTCTGTCAGATGGCACTGCTGGAAGAGCACTGATCACGAAAGGGAAACTCATAGAGGATATCACTATATTATGCCGATGTTAAAGATTTCACATGCAGTTTATTTGTCCGTTAAAGGCACTCCTTCTCTAATACGACGCTTGACTACTACACTGCTGGCTTTGACGACATTCGTAAGACTTGCGACGCAAATATCGATTACCGAAACTTGCTGCGACCTTAAACACCTGTTGATGTTCGCCACAAATGGACAGGTGTTGTGTGTGTAACCGTATCTCACATATGGCTCCCCGCACATACTCTTACGACGACACAATTACGGTTATTTCTCTCTGCCTGGTGCATGTTTACGATCATTTACATGCTAGCGCGCACCATCGCTAATAACAGCGTAATGATAAGTCTCATATGCATAGCGGCGCGGAAGTTACCCGCCGTCTGGCGGCCTTGAAGCTCTTCTTGCAAAAATTCTCTCTGTCCTGAAACTATGAGATCGTGGAAAGAGAATGGAACTCATGTTTGAAATCTAGTCAAATGTAGTATTGTAGGAACAGTATGTCGTACAAGAAACGCTTTATGACTATCTTATCTACGTTGAACTACTATTTTTCAAACCTCGGGAAAACGATCTCTTTTGTCGCTTTCATTAATTGTAATACACGTTAAATTTTTATGCTAATACGAATGATGTTTCAGCATTTCCACGCAACTTAGATTAGACAGAACGCTTGTAAACTGCAGTCAATGTTCTATAGCTTGCTTTACTACACAGTTTCTGTCATACTTCACGTGTACGATACTTATGTACATACACCCGAAGTTCGGACAATGAACCAAGCAAGAGCCTGGTCAAGTTGCTTGCCTTCCTACACCCTACTAACTGAATATCTGTATGGTTCTGACGACGATCACATGTGTTGTGTATGTGTTCTTAAGGTTTCAGGGCTCAATAGAATACGGTGGCCGTGTGTGTGTGTGTGTGCGTGTGTGAGTGTCTATGTGTGTGCGTGTGAATGTGTGTTTGTTTGTATGGGGAGGGGGGGGGGGGAGGGGGAAACATAGCATGGATATACAATGGAGATGGTTATAGGTCGCAGCATGCAGTCCACCCGAGTTGTCACAAGATTCGTAATCATCGTCAATCAAAATATATAATTATATGTTCTTTAACAGAGTTCAACTCATTTTTCATCTTGAGTCGCAGTGAATACATTTGCCGAAATTTGATTGTAATATTCGTTTTTCAAACTTCATTGCCTTGTGAGCTTGCATTTTGTAGGTTTATCTGACGCGTTATTTCTGATGATGTATTGATTCGAATTAATAATTTTTTATTCACATTATTCGACAATACATGCGAGTTATACAAAATGCTCCAGTTCATGGTAGCCTGTCTGTCCTGATCGTATTGTAAGTGTACAGTTGCATAATGAACCTACTCGGGACAGTCAGAGTTTGGTCGTCTTTTAGGAACGTTGAGTCACAAGTCGTAGATCATAATTTTTTGAAAAAAGGTAGTTCATTCCTTATTCTGACTACAAACGGGTGCGCTCATGTTAGTTTGCAATGCGCCATCCAGCTGTGGCGGCTCCGAGAGACGTTGCTTTAGAAATGTAAGCTAGTTTTTAGGACAGCAACGTCCGTTAAGGTATTAAGAAGGAAACTCATCGTAGATAGTTGGAACCGGTGTCAGCGAGAGATTGTGGCTGGGAGCCGAGCCTCTCCGGCGGCGACCAGCAGTAAAGTCGTGACTGCTCTCCCACGTCCCCTGCTGGATACATACGGCGTGTGCACAGAGGGAGTTTATCAGCAGTTCACTTATCATGGGAACAACACAACCTCCGCTAAAGCGACAGTCTTACTTGGCACGTCTATGAGAAATAATTGTGGTTGAACATTACTAGAAAACTCTTTAACAAAACATTCAGAATAACTGTCTGTATGGATGGCCGTCCACAGTTCTTATTCCCATTGGCTCATCAACTTTCTTTTGTTTAAGACTGCAGCTGTGATATACTGGCGATCCCATCGGTATTAACCGGCCACAGTTCCGCCTTTCGCCCGTCATTGGATGCTATATGGGAGGAAGGGAGGGAGGGAGGAGCGGGGTGGGGAATCAGATCTCCCGGCCGTTGTATGAAAATAGTCAATGCTAACAGGGAGTTTCTAAATCCACTTGTAACGTCCACGCTCTCGCGTACGTTAACTCTTGAAAGCCTGTACTATGATAAGTTGACGGGCTTCACCTTATAGGAAAGGATTTTAGTACGTATGTTGACCGCGTGTACCTGAATGGAAGCAAAACCGGACTTATACCCAGTCAGTAACAACAATGATACGTCAAGCAAGTATAAGTGCAATTACACATTAGGACAGGTAAGAAACGTACACTGCAGATGCTACTAATGGTTAATAATACAGTCGCCAGCCTAATCAGGCATTGAGTGAGTTTTTCCCTTGTACAAGTAGATGTATGTACAAGCATAACCACACGTAGTAATACTGTATTATATGGTGGATTTTAGTCCCAGAAAAATCTACTGAATTAAGATTTTCCCTTTTTGTACTAGTTTGAACAAGCTATAAATACACAACATTACACTACAATGATTACTACGAACTGCGTTTTGTCTATTGATCCGACTGAAATCGGACGTAGGTCACCCTAGAAATAGCACTTTTGACACACACACATACTATGTCAATTTTAATAATGGTAAAACACTGATAAATTTATGTTTTATCTTGACTTTAACTCTGCTGGTCAAATCAGTGCAATCACTTCAGAATTTAAATGAATAGAAAAGAAAAGAGTGAAAGAGGGTGGGGGGAACCCTGAAACTGTTATGATCACAATGTTAAAACCATTAACTATTGGAAACATTAATTACTCAAGATTTAAAAAAATATGAATTATTACTCTTATTGTCCAATTACTTCCTCATTTAACTACCATTATTTTTGTCTCAAATTAATTAAACTTCCTTACTAAGTCAATTCCAAATTTATCTTAGTACTCTGTCAGACCTTTGCTCTTTACTCATACTTTCATTAACAATAAAGCTCATTAAGATTCATTCTAGTATAAATAGGTCTGCAGTTAATTCTTATTAACATAAACTTTAAATCTTCATTTCGGCACACTCGGATTGCACAACATGTGGAAAGGACCCTGTCTAGGTTAGTGATTAGGATAATTCATTGATAGAACAAATCTGGTAAAAGTTAAGTTATTATTGAACAGTCAGGAAAAAATTAACACTGGTCCACACGAATACAATTCTAAAGATTCAACCTGTGCGAGTCGATGCGGCGGTTGGCGGGCGGCGAGATGGCGAGACGCACAGCACACATACAATCACAGCTATGGCTTTTGCTGTAGCGGCACTTTGCTTCTTCTTGGCGTCGTAATCCTTTTCAATCCAGTGCCATTAGAATATAGCCATGCTGTATAGTCGTCGGACACGGCACATCCGAGGCTCAATGGAACCACTTTTTCCAGGATAGCCTCCTCGATCCGGTACGTGTTCCTCAGACCGATGCCCAACTCCGACTAGTACCGCTGCTGAGCCCGTTATATCGTACCGCGCCCGTGTGCATTTTCCCGCGCTCGCCTGCCATCCACCTTTTTCCGCTCCCTACAGATAGGGTATTCACCAAAGGTTTTACATTCCACATATCTTAATACATTGCCTACGCATGGACCAGGCGCACAATTATAATTTCAAACATGTTACAATAGATTCAACAGGGATTACACTTCAATTTTGTTATAGTATTGCTTGAAATCTGACATAAATATTACTATTCACATCTAAAGTTGCTTACAGTTTCTTTAATATAATAACACAAAAAGAAAAAGAAATGACATCAGAACATTGCTTATACTAATTTATCAAAAAATCCGAAGAAAAAATTTATTATATGTACAGTAGTTGTTGTTACACACTCAGGCAGTTTTATGCTAATACCTACACGTTTGACTCGGTAAAATTTTATACGGGTTTCCCTTTAGCCATGGTTGCGCACATGCTGTGATTGAGGTGATTTACTCAAAATGCCTAGGTCTAGTTAAACCAATGTTTCTGATTAAATGCACTCAAGAACACTGCACATGAAGCTGAGTTCAGGCGTGAAAGCAGACCTGCACCTTGAACTTGGCCAGTCAGCCTCTTAACAGTAGTGGTAATAGAAAATTGATACAGGCAAAAGGACTGAAAACGATAGACACAAACAACATAATTCAAGATTAAGAATACATTCGCTACATTCACAGCTTGAAACATATAGATCGTCATAATACGGGGACCATCACGGCATGTATCACATGATACACAGATTACAAACGAATACAGCACTGAATGAAATACAGCCAATGAGAATTTGCTAGTCAAGTAAGGGTAACTGACACGCATAAGTTAAGTCACATTACATGCAGCTTTGAAAAAACTCGTATAATGGAAATGGTTGGATTGTATGCAGGGTCGCTTGACGTAGAGAACTGAGGACAGGGGCGCAGAGCGTTTCTGTCTGAGCATCACGTCAGCTAAAGGCGATGACAACCACTTTAAGCGATAAACTACAAAAGATTCAGTTGAAATATCGTCGCAAGTACTTCATGTACGGGGTGGCTTATTGTAGTAATTTCTTGATGACCGATAGTTTTGGCACCGAATTACTATTTGCGTGAGTTTTAATAGTTGATTAGTGAATTTTCCTCGCAGTTGTACAATTTAGGACCGTACCCCTCCCTCTGTTTGTTCTTAATGAGTTGTTTTCTTGAGTAGAAAACCATACGATGATGCACCAAAATGGCGGAAAATCGTTACTGAAATTAAATTACTTTGCAACACAGACTGTTTTTCAATTTGAAATAATTTGAAACGGTTGCTGTACTAGCCGTCCAAAATGAAATGAAATAAACTTTAGTCTGGCCAATGTTGCTGAGAGAAACGACAATGTGAATTTGTAGTGCGCAGCTCGTGGTCGCAGTGGAGTACGGGTCACCTTGAAGTGATTTCACAAGTTACAGTCGGTAACCATCGATGACCCAAAACATTCTGAAAACCTGACTAGTAGCGTGTTGGTCCTCCTGTGATGCACAGTACGGCAGCGCTTCTTCAAAGAATATATTCGACAGGCACTGGTAGGATTCCGGAGGTATGAGGAGCCAGATGTTTACGCACTAACTGCGATATTCCCGTAGATTACAGCACAGCGGTTGGGGGCGCGAAACTCCGTCCGAAAGTGTCCGAAGTGCTTTCAGTCGGAGAAACTGCGTGCAATGGAAATCTGTAGTCGGTTACCACATTAAAAGTCATTACTGGCAGTGATGCATAAAGTTGCACGTCTTCACTACACCAAACGCCATATGAAATGAGTTGTACCTGTCTGGTAGCAGGTACCGTTGTCCGACGAGGTGTGATTTTGGCTCTTGTGAAATGATGTCGATTACCCCCTCAATGTGGCGACTAAGCTGCAGTGTATAGAGGGTGTAATTCACGCCGCAGGTGGTGTGTGCTGTTTCGTGGGTTTTTTTCCGTACTATGACTAGGGCTCGTTTAATCATTCATAACGAAGTTTATTTTAACATTCTCGGTTACCAAGTTTTGCCCTTTCTTCTGTGTCTTCTTGAAGAATACGCTGTGGACGCCCACTACTTCCAAGGCTAGAACAGCCGTGTTCACAGTGCGCCACGGGTATATTCCTGGTTTCTCGATCCCCCAGGCCTCCTACAGCACACAGACTGATCCACGAAATCAGGAAATCGTAATATAACAGAAAATATCTGGAATTATTTTAACGGTGTGGAAAACTGGTGAATGACGTAAAGAGTGGACTACATCTGTTCTAATTCCCTTTCACAAAAATGGTTTGTGAAGGACTGCTCCAATTTGCGGATTATAGCATTAAAATCGCATGAGTGAAGTCGTCCGGTACATAATGAATCATCGCCTGAAGAAATTCCTGCAATCTCAGATTTTAGCAGAAGAAGCAGGTTTCTCACCAAGAAGGCAATCATGAAACTGAGCCAGATAAATGAAATTGTCTAGAGTTTTGTGTCCGTGTCTCCATTTGTTTTTTAGATCGAATGTCATGTGAGACAAATTATGGAATGTGCTCAATGACTTTGGTGTTCCGAAACACATGGTATTATTACTGAAAGTTCGTGATAACAATCATAATTCAACCATAAAGGCGGATGAGATTTTCGAATGTGATAAACATAATCAGACAAGTTTGGATACCATAACCTCAGCTCTATAACATGCATGCAAATAATGTCATCAGTCGCGCACTGGGTGGCTGGAATGGTGGAATTTTTAATTCACGCCAAGATAATCAACAAACTACAGTTTAGTGGTGATAATTCCCTCGTTGCAAGAGGTGAGGAAGATCTATCCTCCAGAATGAAGAATGTTAGTTTCATCCTAGAGATAAACTTGAAATACACCACACTACTGTTTATTAATCGACAGCCGTGCGGGGTAGCCGCCCGGTCTTGGGCCCTTTGCCACGGTTCGCGCGGGTCCCCCCGTCGGAGGTTCGAGTCCTCCCTCGGGCATGCTGAGCGAGTTGTCTTTAGCGTAAGTTAGTTTAAGTCAGATTAAGTAGTGTGTAAGCCTATAGACCGATGACCTCAGCAGTTTCGTCCAGTAGGAACTTACCACAAATTTCCAAATTTATTAATCGACAATGTTCAGACCAAATTCTAGGTTGCTTAAAGAGTGTGGAGGCCCTGTGTATATCTAGGGTCTGTCATCAAAGAAACTGGAAACTCTGCTAATAAAATAAAACAACGAATCGACTTTGGCCGAGACGCAATGCTTAAACTCACCAAGACCCAGGAGAATAAGGTAGTACCCAACACACCATAAGGTGCGCTTTCTTGCGTCATTTGTGTTCTCTGTATTTTTGAACGGCTGCAAGACCTGGCCCGTGAAAGTTAGTGAAAAGAGTGCCTTCGAGATATGGTGTTAGCGGTATATATTACGTGCACCACACAAACAAAGAAGGAATAAAGCTTCCATTATAGAAGGATTTAGAATCACAAGAAGTTTATCTTCCCGTGTCAGTCAAAGCTACTTCCAGTTCCAGGCACACATTTTGAGAAGATACGGGGGTGGTTTAGAAAAGACCCTCTTGCAAAGAAAATTTCAAGGTTGAATATCGTGAAGAACAGCAACAAGTAGATTGTTGGATCAAGCCCAGACGATTACGGGCCTACCTCTTCATATCATATTAAGAAGAGCTAAAGATAGCTGTCGTTGGAGACGTCTAGTGAAGACTTAGTCACCTACAAAATTAATGAGTATATCAGGTCACGACACTCAACATTGAGTAAACCGACTAATGATGTGATGTTAGAATAGCGGGTGAAATGAAACATCCAACTTCCCACAAATTAGTAGCTCTACAGTATCTATCCATCCATAACTGTCTTCAGCTACACAGAGCGTTCAATAGGTAACGCAACACTTTTCTTTTCCTGAAAGCAGATTGGTTTTATTTAGGATTCCAATACACCATATTATATCCTACTCTTTTGGCTGCAGAACCCTATTTTTCAACATAATCTCAGTTCAAGGCGATGGCCTACGCCACCTTACCGTGACGGCCTGTATACCCGCGTGGTACCACTTTACATGTCGACATCGGAGTCTACGTCTTGCTGCATCAATAACCTTCTCATCATCCACGTGCTGCATCCCGCGGAGTGCATCGTTAATTGGGCCAAACAGATGGAAGGTACGAGATCGCGGCTGTAGGCGAGATGAGAAAGAACAGTCCAATGAAGCTGTGTGAGCTCCTATCGGGTGCGAAGACTTTTCTGAGCCCTTGCGCTATCATGGGAAAGGCGAAATTCGTTTACATTTTTGTGGCGGCGAATAAGCTTAAACCAATTCATCGATTTCCTGAGGGTAGCATTATTTCCTAATTGATTGTTGTGCCATGAGGCAGGCCATTAGGAAAACTCCCGTAAGAGTCCTAGAAGACTGGCTGACAGTGCGACTGGATAAAAGCGCAGGTGACGACTGTATATAAGAAGGGTAGAAGGACGGATCCTCAAAATTACAGACCAATATACTTAACATCGGTTTGTTGCAGGATTCTCGAACATATTCTCAGTTCGAATATAATGAATTTCCTTTAGACAGAGAAGTTGCTGTACATGCAACAGCACTGCTTTAGAAAGTATCGCTCCTGAGAAACGCATTTCGCCCTTTTTTCCCATGATATCTTGCAAACCATGGATGAAGGGTATCAGACGGATGCCATATTCCTTGATTTTCGGAAAGTGTTTGACTCGGTGCCCCACTGCAGACTCCTAACTAAGGTACGAGCATATGGGATTGGTTCCCAAATATGTGAGTGGCTCGAAGACTTCTTAAGTAATAGAACCCAGTACGTTGTCCTCGATCGTGAGTGTTCATCGGAGGTGAGGGTATCGTCTGGAGTGCCCCAGGGAAGTGTGGTAGTTCCACCGTTGTTTTCCATCTACATAAATGATCTTCTGGATAGGGTGGATAGCAATGTGCGGCTTTTTGCTGATGATGCTGTGGTGCACGGGAAGGTGTCGTCGTTGAGTGACTGTAGGAGGATACAAGATGACTTGGACAGGATTTGATGGCGTAAAGAATGGCAGCTAACTCTAAATATAGATAAATGTAAATTAATGCAGATGAATAGGGAAAAGAATCCCGTAATGTTTGAATACTCCATGAGTAGTGTAGCGCTTGACACAGTTACGTCGATTAAATATTTGGGCGTAACATTGCGGAGCGATATGAAGTGGGACAAGCATGTAATGGCAGTTGTGGGGAAGGCGGATAGTCGACTTCAGTTCATTGGTAGAGTTTTGTGAAGATGTGGTCTATCTGTAAAGGAGACCGCTTATAAAACACTAATACGACCTATTCTTGAGTACTGCTCGAGCGTTTGGGATCCCTATCAGGTCGGATTGAGGGAGGACATAGAAGCAATTCAGAGATGGGCTGCTAGATTTGTTACTGGTAGGTTTGATAATCATGCGAGTGTTACGGAAATGCTTCAGGAACACGGGTGGGAGTCTCTAGAAGAAAGGAGGCGTTCTTTTCGTGAATCGCTACTGAGGAAATTTAGGGAACCAGCATTTGAGGCTGACTGCAGTACAATTTTACTGCCACCAACTTATATTTCGCGGAAAGACCACAAAGATAAGAGAGATTAGGACTCGTACAGAGGCATATAGGCAGTCATTTTTCCCTCGTTCTGTTTGGGAGTGGAACAGGGTGAGAAGTTGCTAGTTGTAGTACAAGGTATATGTAGGTGCAGAAGTGGCATTACTTACTGAACGCCCGCCGTAGATAACGCATAGCTGAAGAACCTGATGGTTTTCTCACCAAAATCAGGTCGTTATCAGGGGTACAAGCGGTGTTACATGGAATTAACATTACCTCTCCCAGGAATTCTATTTTTCAGGATGACTGGTGCTCAGTATGCTGAAGCTAGATTTCGATTCGCCGCTGATCAATAAATTATGAGATTTTTTTCGAAATAATACTCTGCAAATAGTCACAAAGATACTTCAACAAGTAGTGTAGTAACAGCGATTAGTCTATCTCACTGCTAGCAAGTCTAGTATTACGTGAGACAGCACTCTGGAGGATAAGAGGCTGAAGAATGGGGTTCCGGACTACGGCGCCCGCCTCCAGCTGGTGTGGCCTGTTCCAGAACCCCCTCTCCTACCCACAGCGCCGACACGCACACGGTCACAATTCTCTTCTTCGCAGCCGGCGTGTTTCGCCGCCTATCCACGACATTCCGTTCACCTCCGGCCGCCTCCGAGCACAGCGCGCCGTGTCGGCCTGTGCGCGCCGCCTCTGTTTCCGGGCAGCCATACATCACGCCAGTCGACACCTCTCCGTGTCCTCCCGTCCTCCCTCCCTCCCCTCTCCCTCTCTACCCATCCGTTCTTTTCTGTGCCGACCAGAGAAATACCGGAATAGGCGCGACGCCATTTGTCGCCTGAAACAAAGGGTGGCGTCCGGACACCAGGGGGCTCTTCTCCCGTTACGCGGAGGCGCGGAGTATATAATTTTTCAAGTGATTCGTGAAATGCCCGCTCAGCGACCTTCGTTTCCAGTCCACAGTAGCTTCAGGGGTACACACTTGACAGTAGTTCCATTACTCTAGTGCTCTGAGAGAGATTGCTTTGAATATTTTGCGCGGGCTTCCAGTTGAATATTGTTCGATTTCGTGCGATCTACATTACGTGGAATCACAAACACTCGTAGATAACAATCACGCATAAAGATACGCAGCACGAATGTCATTGGTTTGTCTGAATTGTTTGACTGTCATAGTATGGGGTATATTCCAAAACTACAGTCCGGTGACCAATATTTAAATGATGGCAGGCCTGAATGAAGTTTCACACATGAAGCGCTGTCTGTCGACTCTTTAGGTAACAACTTTAGTGTTGGTTTGATTCAGCAGTCGTTTTCCAGTTGATGAGAGCAGGTCGCAATGGTCGAGGCAACCGCAGGTTCGGCCAATTGTGAAGTGATCGGTGTGATTAAATTTTTGCTGACAAAAGGATCTTCAGCCGCTGAAATCCAGCGTGAGTTACGCCTTGTGTATGCACCGGAAGTAATGAGTGGCAAAAAAAGTTCTAAAACGCTGTCCAGAATTCAGAACAGCCGCACAAATGTCCAGGATGAACAGTGGAGTGGCAGACCCAGTAATCGGACCGACGACATCATTGATCAACTAAATCAAAAACTTCGAAGTGATCGGCGATTGACGGTTAGTGGTCTGACTAATGGATTCCAAAGTTCCTCAAACCTCAATTTACAGGATTGTCACTGAAGAGCTTGCTTATTACAAACCGAGTGTGAGGTGGATTTCTAACATGCTAACTGATCAGCACAAAGAGCAAAAGAATACGTAGAGCACGGCAGGTTTTGCAGTTCTATAGGCAAGATCGAGATGATTTGTTGTCCCAAATTGTTGCGGGCGAAGACCTGCATATCGTACACAAACACAGAATCGAAACAACAGTTAACGTAATGGCACAATTCAGGTTCACCCAATTGAAACATGTTTAAGTAATTTTCGATCTCAAATACAAAAATGATGGCTACAGTTCTTTGGCATGAAAATGGCGTCCTTTTGATTGATTTCACGGACCTTTGGTCAACAATTACAGTTGACGTATACTGTGAAACACTAACCAAACTGAGACGTGCGAAGCAAAATCTAAGACGCGGGACACTCTAATCTGGCGTAATAATCCTTCACGACAGCGCATGCCCACATACCGCTGCCAAATCCAAGGAGAAGATTCAAGATTTTCGTTAGGAATTTCTCGAACATCCTCCGCACGGTCCCGACCTTACACCAAGCAGTTATTTCCTCTTCTTGTATTTGAAAAAGTGACTGGGTGGACAACGATTTCAAAACGACGATGAATTAAAGACTGGCGTTACCAACTGGGTCAATTCCCAGGCGGCAGAGGGGTGAAAGAAGCTGCTGCATTCACAGAAAGTCTATAGATGTAAATGGCGATCATGCGGAAAAGCAAAGCACATCGTACAGTAAAATATTACTGCCAATAAAAACCTTTTCTCATGAGCTAATTTTTAGATGACCAAACCGATGCCGCGCGGGATTAGCCGAGCGGTCTTGGCTCTGCAGTCATGGACTGTGCGGCTAGTCCAGGCGGAGGTTCGAGTCCTCCCTCGGGCATGGGTGTGTGTGTTTGTCCTTAGGATAATTTAGGTTAAGCAGTGTGTAAGCTTAAGGACTGGTGACCTTAGCAGTTAAGTCCCATAAGATTTCACACACATTTGATCACACACACCAAACCGATCTTAGTTTTGGAATATGTCTCGTAGTTATTAAAAAACTCACTTTACAGAAAACCATGAAAATCGTTTCATATCTTCAGTAAGGACAGTTAAGCTTCTTTTTACATTTTAAACTCACATGGATTGAGAAGTAAACCGTAACAAATTGCAGAAGCCATGGCTGGAACACAGTATTTTATTTACAATATGACACCTGCAGGTAATAGTTCAATACAGTCCGGTGCCTTCTGTAACCAATCGTAATCCTAGGAACAGTGACTGTGAATGGTGATTTACGTTTTGGACGAAGTGCTATTAAAGACGTGAGTCTACGAGTTAGTTTTCATGATCATTTGCATGCGTTTCCGCACATACGTTTAAAACACCTTATTTAAGTCGAAAGTATGGGTGAAAAGGACATTTAAATTTCCTGTTTAATCTTACATTCCATGCTGTTAATGCCGGTTCTGTATGGTAGTTACTATACGTTGTTGTTACTTGACACTCGACAGTTTCAGCTCCACGTTTCGCGTGTCAGTCTGGTAATTTGAGAATTATTTAGTTTTGTGTGTGTGTATCTTTTACACAGTTGCTCCTGTCAGGTTGGCAGGCTTAAAGTGCTTTATTGGCGAATAAACTCTGTCGTAATTCAGTAGCGAGATGCAAAAGAATCCGAAAATGATACCAGTTTACTTACTTACGTACTGTGGATATAGAATTTTTGGTGTTGCATTACAATCCTGAAGAGTTAACAAATGTCCCAAAATGTATTTGAAAATAATGAATTAGAAGCTTAACTATTAAGGGAATTGGTCATTAAATATAATTGTTCTTGACAATACACACAATTGAAATGAGACACGCTCTAATTTACATCTAGAAACAACAACACAAAACAAGAACTGTTAAGATTGAATAACAAGTAAAGTGTTGTAGTTCTAATGACTTCATGTTTATTTCTTACTTGTTTTCGGTCCCTCGGGCCACATTCAGGGAACAAATAACTATTGTTCCCAAGGGACACTAGTTCTTAGGTAACTAAATATTATAAGAAAAGATAAAATCCACTTGCACAGAATGCTGTGCACCAAACTTGTTTTTTAATGTTGTAAATTACACTTTACACAATGGACAGTATTAAACGCAATAAATAATTAAATTACACAGTATTACAGTATGAGCCGGCCGCGGTAGCCGTGCGGTTCTAGGCACTTCAGCCCGGAACCGCGTGACTGCTACGGTCGCAGGTTCGAATCCTGCCTCGGGCATGGATGTGTGTGATGTCCTTAGGTTAGTTAGGTTTAAGTTGTTCTAAGTTCTAGGGGACTGATGACCTCAGATGTTGAGTCCCATAGTGCTCAGAGCCATATTACAGTATGAGAAAAAGGTAACAGTAACTTCCCCAAAATAGGAAGAAGGGGCTGAAGAAAATACGTTAACATGAAAGTTTTCTTTCTGCAGCACGACGTCATTGTGTAAGTAACGGTCACTGACGAAACCAACGTTCGGCCATTCGGTACACCGAGAATTAGAACACTGTAATCATGTCCCATACGCTCGTTTCATCAGTGACACTGTTTTACAATATGACGCCCTACTATACCCAGAACACTCTTACGTTAACTGTCTCTGGCCAGTTGTATGAAGGAAATAATGCCAGCCACCACTGATCCATTTAGAAGCACGCATAACAACAGCGTGCGGACTAGCTTTCACAGTTATAGTTTCAAGTGAAATTCTGATAGTGGACAATTCATACTTCGATCTTATATTGTGTAAATTTTGAAATTGTCAGAGTTTTGACAGTTTGTTGCTATCATAGCTATTAACTTAGCTGCATGACACAGGAACTTTTCAAATTATCGGACGGATCCTTTATCCCATGCTGCATTTCTCTGAACTGCAATTTCAGGAAAGGTCTGCCAAATTGTTGTACTAAGCACTACGTTTTTATTATTATTATTTCTATTACTGTTATTATATCAATTACCTTAAAACGTTTCATAAATTTTACTGTGGTTACATAATTAATTTCTGATATTTTTGAAACAGTAAACAAAGCAAATGAGGTCAGTATTCTGGATTTTGTATGTTGTCACTAGTCAGATGCATCCCAAGTGTCTCGGACTGTGTGATGTATCGTCGCATTATTCTTGCAAATGGCAGTGAACTGGTTTTCTGCAGCTGTCAGATAGATATTTTGTAAATGCAAATGGTTTTCAAGTGCCCACTGAAATCTGTTGCCACTGCTCCTAGTGTGCAGAGAAGCAGTGAAAGTAATTTCGCTGGTTTCCACCAGAGTCACAGTAATTTCATTTTCAAGTCCTCGTAAATGGCAAGTTCTTCCGGTTGAGTTTCGTCTCTTGTGTTACTACCTTCGATGACAATGTCAACGATCCACACTTTGCTTTCCCCACAACTGTGACTGTGCATTGTGTTCCTGAATTCGATCTCTCTGAAGTCGGAAGACCCACAGTAAGTTTACATGTTCGTTTTTGACAGCAATTTTTGGCTTGTGGTCTCACTAGTTCTTTGGTATCATCAGACTGTAATTTTGGCTTTAGTTCCAGAGGATCATTTGTGTCACAGTATTGTGCTTCCACATGTAATCAGTAGGAATGATATTTTCGCCACAGCTCAAGATGTGGTCCACTGTATCCTGAGTTTCTTCGCGTGTCTGTACTTCGGACCTTCTGTTGATATCTCGATTCTGACTTTGATGGCATAGTTACGATAGCTTGCTCCAGTGCAGCAGAAAGAAATCTTCAGTGTTCCTTTAGTCAGCCAATTACAGGTCTTTTCTTTATCAGTTGGACCTTCTCCAACTCCAGTCCTTGCAGTCCTTTAGTCAACTATCGCATGGTCTTGAGAACCTGATCACGGGGTCTCCTTACTTTTGAATTATTGTATTGTACGTTAACTGGGGGCCTAAAAACGATGGAGGGTCTCTGTCCCCGCCGCACCGCCGCAGTCGCACTGGTCCACAACCCCACGACGACTACCGCAGTCCACTTCACCCCTCCGCCGCCCCACACCGAACCGCTCTTTCAGGGTTATTGTGTAGTTCGGCCCACGGCGGAACCCCCCCCCTCCCTCCCCCCGGGAATGTCTCACACCAGACGAGTGTAGCCCCTATGTCTATGTGGTAGAGTAATGGTGGTATACGCGTACGTGGAGAACTCGTTTGAGCAGCAATCGCCGACATAGTGTAGCTGAGGCGAAATAAGGGGAACCAGCCCGCATTCGCCGACGCAGATAGAAAGCCGCCTAAAAACCATCCACAGACTGGCCGGCTCACCGTACCACGACACAAGTCCGCCGGATGGATTCGTGCCGGGGACCACGCACTCCTTCCCAATCCGGAAAGCCGTGCATTAGACCGCACGTCTAACCGGGCGGGTTTACTTTTGAACTAAGTAACGTGCAATTAAAATACACCGGGATTATACCTACGCGTGGCATTTTGTGAACAAACGTTCATGCAGTGTCCATTTGAACATAAGACCACGTATCAGGGAGTTATAGAGATATAGCTATAGAGATTCCTACCCCCACTGGATATGCATGTCCTCTATAACACACATTTTTGAATGTTGAAAGCATAAAATATGTAGGATTTACAATGAAAGTCAATCAGCGATTCGTAAAACTCAGAGTACAGGTCATGAAAGTAGTAAAACCTTATGAGAAACAGAGCAAGGTCTCTACAATAAAAGGAAGAAAGGAGCAATCGATATGGTAGATCACACCCCAGCTAGAACTGTGACACAAGTCAAAAATACAGTACTTGGAAAACTCAGAGAAATAAGCCTATAAAACTTATACTGAAATACTGTTAGGTTTCTTTACACTTAGGTGACAAAAAAAACATGTGATAGCGATATGCACATACACGGATGGTGGTGGTATTGCATCGCAAGGTATAAAAGGGCAGTACTTCGGTGGAGCTGTCGTTTGTGATGATTCGTGTGAAAAAGTTTCCAACCTGATTATGGCTGCATCACGGGAAAAGACAGATTTTGAACGCGGAATGGTAGTTGGAGCTAGACATATGGGAAATTCTGTACCAGAAATCGTTAGCGAATTCATTATTTCAAGGTCCACAGTGTAAAGAGTGTGTCGAGATTATCCCATTTCAGGCATTACGTCTCGCCACGGACAACGAAGTATCCGATGGCTTTCACTTAACGACCGAGAGCAGCGCCGTTTGCGTAGACTTGTCAGTGCTAACGGAAAAGAAATACTGCACGAAATAAACCGCAGAAAATAAAGTCAGACGTGCGACTATCGTTTCTGTTAGGACAGTACGGCCAAATTTTGCGTTAGTGGACTATGGCGACCGACGCGAGAGCCTTTGCTAACAGCACGACATCGCCTGCTGCTCCTCTCCTGGGCTCGTGACCATATCGGTTGGATCCTACACGACTGGAAAACTGTGACCTGGTCAGCCGAGTTGCCATTTCAGTGGTAAGAGTTGATGGTAGAGTTGGAGTGTGGCGCAAACCTCACGAAGCCATGGACCCAAGTCGTCAAGATGGCACTGTGCAAGCTGATGGTGACGTCATAGTTGCGTGTGGTGTTTACATGGAATGGAGTGGGTCCTCTAGTGAACGATCATTGACTCTAAATGCCTATGCTCGGCTATTTGGAGACCGTTTGCAGCCATTCATGCATTTCACGTTCCCAAAGAAGGATGGAATTTTTATGGATGACAATGCTCCATTTCACAACATTCTGGTCACTTCGATTGAATGATTTTGCTACCCAGATCGCCGGAGATGAATCCCATCAACCATTTATGGGATATAATGGGAGATCATTCCCGTCGACCCCTTATGGGATATAATCGAGAGGTCACCTCTTGCACAAAATCCTGCACAGACCACACTTTCGTAGTAATCGACATCTATAGAAGCAGCATGGTTCATTGGTCAGTATTTCTGCAGGTGACTTCCAAAGACTTATTAACTCTATGCGAGGTCGAGTTGCAACACTAGTCTGGAAAAAGGTGGTTCGGCACGATATTACGAGGCATCTCATGACTTCTGCCACCTCAGAGTACATTTCAAATAAGTGTTGTTGGCAGTAATTTGCTTTGTATTTTACGTCCACGTTGGGGAAATTCACCCATTTCAGTAGCATAAACTAAACGTGCCTTTTTTTCGACTTATGCCACTCTGCTTTCTAGTTTGCGGTATATATGACGATTGACAGTGCAGAACCTCGGGCTGCTAGATGCTTAAACAAAAGCCCCTAAACTCAGTAGAGACGACACGGAATATACAATAACGGTGGCATCCCGATACATCTTGCTGGCGCTCCTCTTCCGGCTGCAAGAAGTTAATGTTAACTCAGCAGATGCTGGGACGCCCCTGCGCAGCACTCACTCTGTCGCAGGAAGGCAGCATCAACAGCTGAAGCTTGTATACAGGGCGCAGCCGCTCCTCAACTAAACATATAGTCGCAAATACTAAAAATATGCATCAACTGCATACTCGTTCCGTTTATTTATAAGTTCGCAGTTTCTTCTATTTCGTAACGTACAGGGTGAGTCAACAACTATTGCCACCTAGAATAACTCCGAAAGTATGATAGGAGCTGAAAAGTTTGTGGGACAAAAGTTGCATGGGATAAATTTTCTGATAGCGGCTATCGAGACGACTCCAATGATGTGTAACAGTAAGGTCTTTGTAGGTCAACGAAGGTCAAAAAGGTGGCATGAACGTCCATTTACGGAAGGTGCTCGAAATGATGACCATTGGTATCAATGCAGTGCTGCAGTCTTCTTATCATAGCTTGAGTGGTATTCCTTATCACGGCTTCACTTATCGACGCACATTCTCTGACAATTCTCTCTCGTATGTCTTGAAAATAGTAAATATTCGCCGTATACGGTGTATCCATCTAAAGTGCCATTGACATGTAAAAACCATTCGACGGTTTCGCAATACAACACTAATAGTATCATCGAATCAAGTGAATGTGAATGATGCATTCTTTCGATGAACAAGTTGATATGCTTCTCATGTACGAAGAATGGCAACGAAATTCAGTGAGAGCTAGAGACTTATACGCTGAAAGATTTCCTCAACGTACTCACCCTACACGTCGTACATTTAAATACGGGTATAATAAATTGAGAACAACTGAATCTTCAACCAATCGGAAACATATCCGACAAAGGAAAGTTACTAACGAGGAAACGGAAACTGGTACTCTTGCCACTGTGGTTCGAGACCCTTGAGTTAGTTCGCGTCAAATCACAAGGGAATCTGGCATGAGCCAGAGTAGTGTTGTTCGTGTTCCGCATCGCCATAAATATCAACCGTACCATATCAGTCTCCAACAAGAATTAACTGGTATGGATTGTATGTGCCGCATTGAATTCTACCGGTGGTCTCAACTTCAGATTCAGAGTGCTGACACATTTATTAATTTTATTTTATTTACTGATGAGGCTATATTCATGAACGATGGAAATGTTAATTTGCATAGCATGCATTATTGGCGAACAGAAAATCCATCTTGCCTGCGGCAAGTTGCACACCAAAAGCCGTGGCCGGTGAATATATGGTGTAGGATTCTGGAGTACAGAATTATAGACCTTTATTTCATCGAAGGAAATCTTAATGGTAGGAAGTACACCACATTCCTGCAAGAAACATTAGGTCTGTTATTGGAAGAAATACCTTTAGGAACAAAGAACAGAATGCGGTATCAACACGATGGGCGTCCGGCACATTTTTCGCTGATGGCTATAAATGAGTTGCAGAGACAATTCCCGAATCGTTGGATTGGACGAGGAGGAAGTAAGTAGTGGCCGGCTCGTACGCCAGATTTGGCGCCTCTGGATTTTTTTCTTGTGGGGATTCGTAAAAGACATTGTTTTAAAGATGTTCCAACTACACCTAAAGATAAGTGAGAGAGAATTGTCAGAGCATGTGCTTCGATAAGTTCCGATGTAACATGGAATACCACTCAATCCATTATAAGAAGATTGCAGCACTGCATTGATACCAATAGTCAGCACTTCTGACACCTTCTGTAAATTGACGTTCATGCCACCTTTGTCACCTTCCGTTGACCTTCAAAGACCTTACTGTTACACATCATAAGATTCGTCTCGATAGCCGCTAACAGAAAATAAGTACCAAACTACAGCATCCCATTTAAAAAAGCAAAGTTAACCTTCATATCTTTCAAGCGATCCCACCTAGAACCAAAAAACCAAAGTCATATTATGGCCCCCTTTGTCCCATGCAACTTTTGTCCTACAGGAATTTCAGCCGTACGTCCGTCCTTTAGCATAGATAAGCCTAATGCTGTTTTACAGCTGCCGCAGGTATGTTCCTTAAACCTCAAGTTAATGGGTCTGCGTGTTTGGTCGATATAGCTTTTCTTGCAATCACAGCACGATAATCTATACACGGTGCTCTAAAATTTCCCTTATAAATTTCTAGGACTTGTAGAAGAGAGTGAATTGGAATCCATGTCCGAAAACGTACAGTTTCCGTGCTACTACCTGTTGAAAATAGTTCTTTACGTCCATGCTTTCACAGATGGTTGTCGGAATTCGCCCGTTCAGTACAGAATGTCAAATCAAACCCCTTTCAGCCGTCAAAATTTCCAAATTATTGTTTTTTGGTCTACCAATTTCGGCGATGTATTGCGCCATCTGCAGTCCCCCTGACCGACGTGTAGGAAGATTCCCAGCTTTGACCCAGTCAAGATAGGGGCCAGCATTCAGAGACAGCGATCACTTTAAACATCATCTGCCGACTATTAGACAAACAGGGAGCCTGAAGATGGCGTAATATATTGCCGAAGCTGGTAGCCGAATACAACAACAATTTGGAAATTTAGACGTCTGAAAGGTCTGTTTGTAATATGGAGGCAACGCGAACACTGTTGCAAGTAGTACAAGACTTGTTTTGCAGTTTCACACATTAATAGCCAAAGAAGGCTCTTGTACTCGTTCAAGAATTCTTTTCAACGTGATGCAGAACAGGTTCTTCCAGTTCGGGTGCGAGGCGTTTCCATGAAACACCACAGTCACTGCTGCTTTCGGTGAAGGTACCGTTTCTCGAAATAGTTGCCTGATTGTGGCAAATAGGATATGCGATTGAGTTTACGTTGGGGAGAACGATCTTGATAAAGTTGACGAGCAGCTCTTCCACTAAAGTGAGCTTCACCACTCAGAAGGATCATGTCGATGAATTCAGCAAACGTGTACTCAACCAGTTGCCGTAACACTCACAGGCACTTGAATGCGGGTCGAACCAGGTCAGAGAGGTACAGTAGGACAGACGTCAAATGGTATCAGCCGATACACGTAACCAACATCCCTCAACCCAATGCCGACCGCGGTGGTCTCGCGGTTCTAGGCGCTCAGTCCGGAACCGCGCGACTGCTACGGCGCAGGTTCGAATCCTGCCTCGGGCATGGATGTGTGTGGTGTCCTTAGGTTAGTTAGGTTTAATTAGTTCTAAGTTCTAGGGGACTGATGACCACAGATGTTAAGTCCCACAGTGCTCAGAGCCATTTGAACCAACCCTCAACCCAATATTATTACCTGCTGCATATCCACCCAGCAAACATGTTTTCAAACAGTTGGTTCCTATTTAAAATTTTATATTCTCATTCCACTCTACAAGTCCTAGAAGTTCGTAATGGCAATTTCCGAGTCCCTGTAGATGCCACATTTCTCATATTTATTAACCTATGCTGTAAGTTACAGTGCAACCGCTTTATTGTACTGTTTAGTGTCTTGGGTGCACTTTTAACCCTGTTTCTCCAGAATACGTGCTCAATGTTATATGACATTTTGTCTATGTATTTCATAGCGGCATATTTGACCTTACAGGATGCCGTTTGTGCATGTGGTTTTCCTGTTCTTTATATTTCTATTTCTTGTTATCGTTTTGAGAAGGCAGTGATTTACGTCTTTTGAAAACTGTTGAAAACTCATGGTTTCACGCAGCTCACAGCTGTATTAATCAATTTATTACACTAGTATTTTCAGCTCATCTTCATCTGTAATGTAAAACCGTAACCAGCTGTTGACAATTCATCATAATCACTTCATCATCATCATCATCATCATCATCATCATCACCATCATCATTTATTGCACATAAACATGCCATTTGGGCCCATGGCAGAAGATAAGTAGTACGAATACAAAAGACGAAACATAACGGAATGATCAACACATCCAGTCTATGAATCATGAGTTGACTCAATAGAAATGTTTGACCATTTACTTCTGTCTTGGGTTTGCTTGTTCCGGGATCACTAAAATTTTCCCTTTACAACTCTTGGACGCCTACCTGTTTGCTAATATCCGCTCGGAGAACATGCCTCACTCGCTGTAGTCTTCTTCTTGCAGTGACCCTCCCAATTACTTCTTTTTTAAACAGCCAATACCGATCATCATCGTGCTTTCTTTCCCACTGTCCAGTTTCTGTATTACACTCCTGGAAATTGAAATAAGAACACCGTGAATTCATTGTCCCAGGAAGGGGAAACTTTATTGACACATTCCTGGGGTCAGATACATGATCACACTGACAGAACCACAGGCACATAGACACAGGCAACAGAGCATGCACAATGTCGGCACTAGTACAGTGTATATCCACCTTTCGCAGCAATGCAGGCTGCTATTCTCCCATGGAGACGATCGTAGAGATGCTGGATGTAGTCCTGTGGAACGGCTTGCCATGCCATTTCCACCTGGCGCCTCTCGCAGTGTCCGGAGCAAGTATGGTGGGTCTGACACACCGGTGTCAATGTGTTCTTTTTACCATTTCCAGGAGTGTATATACCGAACCATACATTTTCCTTATGATCTCCCTCATGGTTGCATGCTACTGTATAGGTCAATTTATTACACTAGCAGTTTAAATCGTTAACTGGTCATCTTCAGGTCCATTGTTAAATCGTAATCGCATGTGGGACAGCTCATAACCAGACGTGCTTGTCAACTGCTTCTTCTAATTCATATACGAAGCAGTTGTCAAGTGCCTAGTCTGAGAATTACTTGACACTATATGTGCTCCCGCTACATGTTAAACAGAAATAAAATTAGTAAAAAACAGTCTCGATCGTGCATCATTCATTAAAAATAAGGCCGGTTACGGCCTCCAGTAGTGAGCCATCTTCAGAATGACAGGTGGGGGGGGGGGGGGGGGGACAGATTACAATGACGTACCGTTACCCATCCGGTTGAAGATGGTGACACTTGAAGCAGTAGTGCTGAGCCCAGTCACAAAACTGCTGTTGATGGCTAAGCAGTCACGGATTAAATAACGTCAATGTCAGAAAATGGGAAGCGATTTATGTGTCGTATGTTAAAAGCTTAGCAGGAATTTCAGTACCCTACGGATATCGTATGCATTAAAAACAGACTTATAAAACATTAAATAATAAGCCAACGTGATAAGTTAAACTGTGACCCAGAACGCCGTTTGGAGGCTATAGTTAGCATTACGAAGACGCTGTTTCCATAGCAGCTGCTACTAATTCATGATTTATATATTCGCAATAGAATAAGACATAAAAAGTACTCACGTAATGATGACCGTGCGGTCGAGACTACCGCTTGGCCTAATGGGGAAGTCTTAGAGTAAAAGAATGTATGCATGGTTCTGAAGTAGAGGATAACTAGAATAGGCACTGATAATCACGTCCTCATGTGTCGGTTTCCAATATACGTGTATGCCGTTTATGAGTCTTAAAAAAGTCATCTAACCAGTTTCACATTTTCTCATGAATTTGATGCTGGAATGCACACTGTTCAATTTTTTAGCCATATTCTCTATTTGCATCTTGCTCCCTCTGTGAAAAGTAGCTGAATAATCAACGTATCTCGTCTAGGTACTTGTGAGTTTCTAACTGGTGGCTCTCTTCCTCCTACCACGACCCAAATTCGGGACGGGTTCTTTTACCTAATGCACCATTTACTGACCATACACTTCAGATAGTATATAGTGAAATGATCCACGATTTTCTTCCTTTTTGTACTGTTAGCTGGTGAAAATTGCTATCGAACTAATGCATTGTTTCCCAACCCTTCCGAGACCATTACGTCCCAGTACTATCAGATATTAACTATTAACTTACCTCCGCCCTCCCCAAAATCTTCCTTCCACTATCATTAACATTAGCTCCCGACTTAACTTTAAAAATAAAAAAAAATTTCTTTGAACACATTCATTTTCAAAATTTCGAAAGGTTTACATTCAGTTTTTGTAGATATTTTTTTAAATCTTGAACTGGTGAATCAATGAGATAATGGATGCTGCTTGATTCTAATAACGTTTTTATAGAATGATGAAACTAATCACTGAAAAGAAAGCTGACCCTCCTCACTGAGGGTAGACACTTGCTACAATAAATACTCTCTCTGTACAGGTCCTCTCCTTAGCGACACTTGCTTAGCCTACTCCTGTACGTCAGTTAAAATCAATCACATCAAAAGATGTCTACTCTACTTTGACCTACTGTTTGCAACTCACCTGACTGACGGAAATTGGAAGACTTCAGGCTGCCAATGTTTTGTATCTGACCACTGCCACTATAATAATAATAATAATTATAGTAATAATACCGTGTGGTCTAACGCACGGCTTTCAGGGCAGGAAGGAGCGCCTGGTCCCCGGCACGAATCCGCCCGGAGGATTTATGTCGAGGTCCGGTGAATCGGCCAGTCTGTGGATGGGTTTTAGGCGGTTTTCCATCTGCCTCGGCAAATGTGGGCTGGTTCCCCTTATTCCGCCTCAGCTACACTATCTCGGCGAATGCTGCGCAAACAAGTTCTCCACGTACGCGTACACCACCATTACTCTAGCACACGAACATAGCGGCTACACTCGTCTGGTGTGAAACGTTCCCTGGGGGGGTTCACCGGCGGCCGAACCTCACAATAATCCTGAGTTCGGTGTGGGGCGGCGGAGGGGTGAAGTGGACTGCGATAGTCGTCGTGGGGTTGCGGACCACTGCGGCTGCGGCGGGGACGGAGCATCTCCGTCGTTTCTAGGTCCCCCGTTAACATACAATACAACACATACAATAATACAGTGTACGTCCCACAGCAGTGTATCACGGTGGTCTGTGTTTTGTTGTCCTGTCACTTATTTAGTTTGCTTTTATGAAGTGAGTAATGAATCCAATTGTATTCTGTTGTGGGAACTACCTACAAGGTGGGAAAGGCATTTCCCTGAGATGTTGAAGCATACTCGATATGACATGTATGTCTCAAGTTAACTGTCGCAGATGCATAGTACAAAATATGTGTGTAGTGCATGGGCTATGTGAGGAAGATATTGTTCATACATTCGTTTCACAAGCTGTAACCTCAATAATGTTGTGTTAATGGCTAATGCTAGCATTGAAAAAAAGAAAGTAATTTCTGGCAAGTTATGTAATCAGTAATATAGTCTTAGGAAATAGTCTTCTAAAGATAATTCAGTTTTGTGACCAAAAGACATTTGAACCCTTTTGGTCCCTCCCCCCCCCCCATAAAATGACATATTATCCTTCAGGAGGTAATTACTCCCAGGTTGGGACAATTGAACTAATGCAAATTTACTGTGTACTTTTTCCTAGGAACGTTATTCATCCTCGTACAGAGACTCAGGTCTCCTGCACCAGTGTACGCGCAGAGTAACGCATCTGTTATCGATGGCAGTAAATCACAAACTCTTTGTTATCCTCCCGGTGCACGGCCAGGGCCTATCCGTCGCAGGAAGGCGTAATACGAGGGCGCAGTCGAACGTTACGCGGCGGGTCGTTAGCTGCCGGCGCTCCAGAGGTATCTCGCTCTGTGCGGCGCCTCCCGCTCGGCCTCCGCCACTTTCGCGCACGCTATCCGTCGCTATCGCCAGCAATTCTCGCCATCCCTTTCTCATTTAGGACGGAACTTAATTACCTGCGCCGCCGAGCGGGGGCTGCTAATTGCGACATCTGGCGAGATAAATGAGGCGCCAGCGGGGACTGCGTCGGCGTCTGTCGTGGAGTCAGCCCGACATAGACTGGTTGCCTAGCAACCATCGCGTACAGAGCACTTCGCCAGCAGCCACTTCTCGTTTACTGGACACGCTGGCGCTAGTCATCAGTTGGGGAAATACTCCTGTTGCTTTTTTGCAGCGGAACATAAATTCACTTGCGTATATACACTCAGGTGACAAAAGTCATGGAATAGCGACATGCACCTACCCAGGTCGCGGCAGTATCGCGTACACGAGGTATAAAACGGCAGTGCATTGACGGGGCTGTCATTTACGCTGAGGTGATTCATGCGAAAAAGTTTCTGACGTGGTTGTGGCCGCACGACTTTAATTAACAGCCTCTCAACGAGGAATGGTAGTTGGTGCTAGAAGCATGGGGCATTCCATTTCAGGAATCGTTAGGAAATTCAATATCCCGAGATCCACAGAGTCAAAAGTGTGCCAAGAATACCCTGTTCCAAGCATTACCTCTCAACACGGACAACGCATTATCCGACGGCTTTCATTTAACGACCAAGAGCAGCGGCGTTTTTTGCTCGTGTGTCATGTCATTTCTGGAAACCCAGAATCAGCTCTGTAGGAATCAACATGGATTCCGGAAAGAGCGATCGTGTGAGACCCAACTCACTTTATTTCTTCATGAGACCCAGAAAATGTTAGATACTGGCTCCCAGGTAGATGCCATTTTCCTTGACTTCCGGAAGGTGTTCCATACGGTTCCGCACTGTCGCCTGATAAACGAAGTAAGAGCCTACGGAATATCAGAACAGCTGTGTGGCTTGATTGAAGAGTTTTTAGCAAACAGATCACGCCATGTTGTTCTCAATGGAGACCCGTCTACAGACGTTAAAGTAAACTCTGGCGTGCCAGAGGGGAGTGTTATGTGACCATTGCTTTTCGCAATACATATAAATGACCTAGTAGATGATAGTGTCGGAAGTTTCATGCGGCTTTCGTGGATGATGCTGTAGTATACAGAGAAGTTGGAGCATTAGAAAATTGCAGAGAAATGCACGAATATCTGCAGCGGATAGGCAATTCGTGCAGGGAGTGGCCACTGACCCTTAACATAGACAAATATAATGTATTGCGAGTACATAGATAGAAGTATCCTGTATTGTATGATTATATGATAGCGGTACAAACACTGGTAGCAGTTACTTCTGTAAAATATCAGGGAGTATGCGTACGGAACGATTTGAAGTGGCTTACAAAACACTCGTTCGACCTATACTTGAGTATTGCTCATCAGTGTGGGATCCGTACCAGATCGGTTTGACAGTGGAGATAGAGAAGATCCAAAGAAGAGCGGCGGGCTTCGTCACAGGGTTATTTGGTAAGCGTGATAGCGTTACGTAGATGTTTAGCAAACTCAAGTGGCAGACTCTGCAAGAGAGGCGCTCTGCATCGCGGTGTAGCTTGCTGTCCAGGTTTCGAGAATGTGCTTTTCTGGATGAGGTATCGAATATATTGCTTCTCCCTACTTATACCTGCCGAGGAGATCACTAATGTAAAATTAGAGAGATTCGAGAGCGCACGGAGGCTTTCCGGCAGTCGTTCTTCCCGCGAACATTACGTGACTGGAACAGGAAAGGGAGGTAATGACAGTGGCACGTAAAGTGCCCTCCGCTACACACCGTTGGGTGGCTTGCGCAGTATAAATGTAGATGTATATGTAGAGTAGTCAGTGCTAACGGACAAGAAATACTGCACGAAATAACCGCAGAAATCAAACTGAGACGTACTACCAGCGTATCTGTTAGGACAGTGCGGTGACATTTGACCTTCATAGACTAGGGCAGCAGGCGACCGGTGCGAGAGCCTTTGCTAACAACATATCGCCTGCAGCGCCTCTCATGGGCTCGTGACCACATCTGTTGGATCCTATACGACTGGAAAATCGTGGCCCGGTCAGATGAGTCCCGATTTTTATTGGTAAGAGCTGATGGTACGGTCTCCGTGTGGCGCTGATCCTATGAAGCCGAGGACCCAACTTGCGAACAAGGGACTGTGGAAGCTGGTGTTGGCTCCATAATGATGTGGTCTGTGTTTACATGAAATGGACTAGCTCCTCTGATCTAACTGAACCGATCATTGACTGGAAATAGTGAATTTCAGCTATTTGGGGACCATTTGCAACCACTCATGTTTTTCGTATTTCCAAAAACCGATGGAATTTTTACGGATGACAGTGCGCCATGTCACCGGGCCTCAACTGTTCGTGACTGGATGGGAGCACACTCTGAAAAATTTGAGCGAATGATTTGGCCATCCAGATCACCCGACATGAATCCCATCGAACATTTGTGGGACGTAATCGAGAGGTCAGTTTGTGAACACAGTCCTGCACCAGCAACAATTTCACAATTATTGATGACTACAGAGGCAGCATCCTCAGTGTTTCTGCAGAGGACTTCAACACTTTTTGAGTAAATTCCTGGTCGAGTTGCTGTACGAAGCCGTGAAAAAGGTGGTCCGACACTATGTTAGGAGGTATCCCATAACTTTTCTCCCCTCTTGTGGTTGTCTGGAGGGTGTATGCATTCGTCGAGGAATATTTCCTTCGTTGTCCGTTAGGGAGCGGTAGGAAGCTTCACCTCGTTGTGTGCAAATTGCTCCGCGTGGCTGGTACAAAGCAACTGCGTGGCGTTGCGTAGGAGGGGAGGACTAGGTCGAAGTAAGGGTCGAACATCATTCGTGACCAAAAAATTTATTGAACGACGTATGGGTTAAAAGATCTATCAAACCAATTAAGAAAAATTTATTTGTAAGCTTTCAATAATTAATTAAAACACGTTAAGAACAATAACAACAACACTCAAAGGTAATCAAATTTCATTAACGTGCTCATCCCCAATCATGGGCTGCAGTGTTTACTCTGCACTGAAGTAACACTTTAGTACAGTGTCAGACTGATGCACATTTTACTATTAAAAACACAGGAAACCCAAAATGTTGTTTATGGTTTTGAAAATATCGTTGTTCAAAGACAGAAAATATTTTTTCACTAAACTATCACAGTTATGGACAAAAATAATTTCAACAACCCGCATCACAGAAGCAAAGAAATTTGTTGCAGTTTCCTGAGAATTAATCCACTTATCACTATAATAATATACCATGTAATTATTAGGAGACAGAAAATTTTTTTCATGCTAGCTCATGTGTTAGACGAACACTGCAAAAATTTAATACAGTATCAATGCTTCAAAACGACAGCTACATCAAGAAGACTTTATGTAACAAACAATTTCGTAGTACGCCTTGTATTTTCTGACAGCCTATTTACTCATTTGCAATTGCTTAGTATCGCAGAATGTTCCACTACACTAGTGATCAAGGGAATGAAAACTTGCTGAAACAATGACCTTAAAATCTACATTCAGTTCTCCAAAACGACACATAATTTTTAAAGAAACAGCAGTTTGCGTTAAGCAGTTTTCTGCTTCGCGAGTAATGATCATTAAGAGGCAGCCCAAACTCAGAATCTGGTTACACCCACGTAGCTACTCAGCGTAAAGCAGATACAGACACCTCCTGGATAATTGGGACAATTCGTCCCATGGCGTTGGCAACTACTAGTATTACCTGGCAAAAAAAAGGGAAATTGAATTTCCACAAAGAATCAGATCATAAATGATCTTTAACCGCCCAGTGAAGGAACTGAACAAGATATGGCTACGGGCGTAATCACATACCCACGTGTCAATAAAGAGGCGGAAACCAAGCCCTCAAGTATTAATAGCAAGAAAAAATCGTGATTTATTACCGAACACACATCAAAATTTCAACAATAAGTTAAGAAGATTCGTCCGCCAACCGCAAATCAGCTTCAAAACAACGCTCAATGGCGTAACGGTAGGAAGGGGCCGCCACTCGGGACGGAAAATCAACAAGAGCAGAACTGATGCACACGTCTTGCACACGAACTTCAATTACATTAGCACGCACTACCTGAAATACCAAGAAAGAGTCATGAATCCTTTACTCCCAGAATTAACAAGTTAAACAGCAAGCATCAAAGCCACTCACAGCAATAAGTGAGGTAACTTAACCCAAAGTGCACAAAGCTGTCCTATACGAAGAGGTGAAAAGACCGTATGTAATCCACAAATTTACACTGGTATAATAAGTAATTGGTACAAACACGTGCAGGACTGTTGATCTGATACTCAGCGTACCCGCGACCGGGGCTTAAGCAAGTAGGAAGATTGAGCCGGTATGTATTTTTTTAGTTCTAATAGCTGTGAAGGCGTGTAAGGCGCATAAGCAGACGGTGAAGCACAGGACAAACAACAGAAAGGAACATTTTGAGAAGTTCAGGTTGTCTCCAAATTCACTCAACAGAAGTAAGGTACGTCACGGTTGTGTTAAGACGTCACACTCCCCTCTTAACAAAGGCGCCGAAACCACGGACTTTCGCAGTAGGAATAACTTCGATCGCCTCGTGTCCTCCGGAGCCACCAAGATGAAAACGTATTATCGGACACTTGACTCGAAGCGGAATACTGAAGTGCTTAAATAAACACTACTCTTTTTAACAACAACATGCAGTCAATAATCCAAATAAAGTATTACATCATAATATAGCTGCCTGCTCAATCACACATTACTGCAACTGTAAAATTGATTTAAAAATAAAACTGGTGTGCCATACTGCATTTATATTATTACCACTGTCACATTATTCATGTACCTCACGTATATGTTGTCACCTATTTATTGCACTGTATTTACGCAATACCATATAAGTAACATTCATACAACTGGCCATCACATTTTCCCAATTTATTTGTAATCAATGCTCTGTGAATATGGTATTCTTTGTAATATAAATACTTGTAATGTATTTGTAATGCTACCTTAATTCTTGGAAAACAAATTACTGCTACTATGCTTGATTCAAAATTTAAATGCACCATAGATAGATGTTAATACAATTGTTACTGTCATATTATTCTCTTTATCTCACCTCTATGTTGCTCCTTGTATATAGCACAGTATTTACATAATACCATATAAGTAGCATTCACACAAGCTGGTTACTACGCCTGCTAACTTCATTTCTAATATTATACGTTTATAATGCAAGGTTTATCATTGTGTTTTAATTTTCATTAAGGTATGTTATTCTTTAAAAACAGTCATTCTGTGAAATCAAAGCAACCTGTATATTGTGATGTCCCTGAGAGAGAACGTCTCTGACACTAGTGTTTGTAAGTCTGCAATCTCTGTGATAACTTCACATGTGTCAAATTGTTTTTGGTGTGTGTGTGTGTGTGTGTGTATGTGGTGCTTTGCACAAGATGGTGATGTTCGAATTACGTAGGTGCTGGATATATTGAGAAAGATTCGAAAAATACAATCCTGCAACTTCGCAACAAACTCGCGCGGAATTTTCGACGTAAGTACCATAACCACTTAACCTCACATATTTATTTACGCTGTATTTAATCGTTTGGAGGTTAGTTATTTTCACATAGGGCGCTTCTAACACTGTCTTTCTACCGTAAGGCAACAACACACCGAAAATACTTCGCCACAGTGGAATAATAAAAATCGAAAACGGAAAATGTAAAGTGTATCTTGAAAACCATGTGAACAGCCGTCTGATGATGAACTTGCCAGTTCGAAACCGGTAACGACACTATTTACCTAAATAAATAGCAGTATTAATAGTGGCTGGCTGCTGTTTTCTTCTTTGCAAGAATTAACCTACATGAAGTGCAGTCGTCCGACAGAGAAATCTATCTGCCCAAATCACAACACGCCATGCCTGAAGGGTCCCCCCTGTACCACCGCCTGCCGCCGTCCGTCTCACTCCTCAAACAGCGACTTGCTTACTTCAGAACGGCGCGCCCTCTGCTGGAGGCAAAGACGGCCTGCGGAAGACGTACCGCGACCTGTCGACACGGTACGGCTCCCTGACCGCACCCAGGGACTTTCTCCTATCTTTTCCGAGTTCTCCCTACTTTTTCTGTATTTGACGTCTGTGCTTTTGTATCAGCATACAAAATCTTCTATCTTCAGTATTCTGTTGGCCTTATCTCTGACCAATAACACAGCTTCATTCTTGCTGTCTCATTCGTGTCTCTCTTTCTGCATTTTATAAATAATTTTCTTTCATTGCTTGCGTGTCCGAAGGATCATTGCAATGTAATTCGCAAAAACAAGGGCACTGCAATTTCGTACACTACCGGCCATTAAAATTGCTGCACCACGAAGATGAGGTGCTACAGACCCGAAACTTAACCGACAGGAAGAAGATGCTGTGATATGCAAATGATTAGCTATTCAGAGCATTCACACAAGGCTGGCGTGCAGCATACGTGCTGACATGAGGGAAGCTTCCAACCGATTTCTCATACACAAACAGCAGTTGACCGGCGTTGCATGTTGAAACGTTGTCGTGATGCCTCGTGTAAGGAGGAGAAATGCGTACCATCACGTTTCCGACTTTGATAAAGGTCGGATTGTAGCCTATCGCGATTGCGGTTTATCGTATCATGACATTGCTGCTCGCGTCGGTCGATATCCAATGACTGTTAGCAGAATATGGAATCGGTGGGTTGAGGAGGGTAATACGGAACGCCGTGTTGGATCCCAACGGCCCCGTATCGCTAACAGTCGAGATGACAGGCATCTTATCCGCAAGGCAGTAACGGATCGTGCAGCCCCATCTCGATCCCTGAGTCAACAGATGGGGACATTTGCAGGACAACAACCATCTGCACGAACAGTTCGACGACGTTCGCAGCAGCAGCATGGACTATCAGCTCGGAGACGATGGCTGCGGTTATCCTTGACGCAGCATCACAAACAGGAGCGCCTGCGATGGTGCACTCAACGACGAACATTGGTGCACGAATGGTAAAACGTCATTTTTTCGGATGAATCCAGGTTCTGCTTACAGCATCATGATGGTCGCATCCGTGTTTGGCGACATCGCGGTGAACGCACATTGGAAGCGTGTATTCGTCATCACCAAACTGGCGTATCACCCGGCGTGATGGTATGGGGTGCCATTGATTACACGTCTCGGTCACCTCTTGTTCACATTGACGGCTCTTTGAATAGTGCACGTTACTTTTCAGATGTGTTACGAACCGTGGCTCTACCCTTCATTCTATCCCTGCGAAACCCTACATTTCAGCAGGATAATGCGAGACCGCAAGTTGGCAGGTCCTTTACGGGCCTTTCTGGATACAGAAAATATTCGACTGCTTCCCTGGCCAGCACATTCTCCAGATCTCTAACTAATTGAAAATGTCTGGCCAATGGTGGCCGAGCAACTGGCTCGTCAAAATACACCAGTCACTACTCTTGATAAACTGTGGTATCGTGTTGAACCTGCATGGGTAGCTGTGCCTGTACATGCCATCCAAGCTCTGTCTGACTTGATGCCCAGGCGTATCAAGGCCGTTATTACAGCCAGAGGTGGTTGTTCTGGGTACTACTGATTTCTCAGGATCTATGCACCCAAAATGCGTGAAAATGTAATCACATGTCAGTTATAGTATAATATATTTGTCCAAAGAATACCTGTTTATTATTTGCATTTCTTCTTGGTGTAGCAATTTCAATGGCCAGTAGTGTACTTTTCCGCCGTCACTGGGCAAGCGGCTTTCAAATAAAATGTCTCCCATGCGTGGGAATATAAATAATGGATGTACGAGTACAGGTCTTAGACACGTGCTGGACGACACATGAAAGTTCGGATATGGTCGTGAGTCGTGCTGTCATATCCTGATTGTAAGGCGATCGCCCGTGATAAGCGGGATGTCTGGGACAAATTATCATTGTCGTCATTCGATTGTACAACTGATGGTTGTCCATATTCGCAACTGCGGATAAATTTCGCGAATTTCATTACTATTCTGCGGACCTTAGTAATAATAATATCTGTGAAATAGGGAAGGTGGTAATTCAATTGTGCCGGCAATATGTAAAATCATCAACTAATACCTAAACAAATAAATACACTCCTGGAAATGGAAAAAAGAACACATTGACACCGGTGTGTCAGACCCACCATACTTGCTCCGGACACTGCGAGACGGCTGTACAAGCAATGATCACACGCACGGCACAGCGGACACACCAGGAACCACGGTGTTGGCCGTCGAATGGCGCTAGCTGCGCAGCATTTGTGCACCGCCGCCGTCAGTGTCAGC